>NW_022096371.1:0-27462 GCF_006542625.1 Nomascus leucogenys
TTGAATTTCCTCCTGTAGCTCAGAGTAGTTTGATCATCTGAGGCCTTCTTCTCTCAACTCATCAAAGTCATTCTCCGTCCAGCTTTTTTCCATTGCTGGTGAGGAACTGTCTTCCTTTGGAGGAGAAGAGGTGCTCTGCTTTTTAGAGTATCCAGTTTCCTGCTCTTTTTTGTCCCCATCTTTGTGGTTTTATCAACTTTTGGTCTTTGGTGATGGTGATGTACAGGGGTTTTTGGTGTGAGTGTCATTTCTGTTTGTTAGTTTTCCTTCTAACAGACAAGACCCTCAGCTGCAGGTCTGTTGGAGTTTGTTAGAGGTCTACTCCAGACCCTGTTTTCCTGGGTATCAGCAGCAGTGGCTTCAGAACAGTGAATTTTGGTGAACCGCAAATTCAGCTGTCTGATCATTCCTCTGGAAGTTTTGTCTCAGAGGAGTACCCGGTCGAGTGAGGTGTCAGTCTGTCCCTACTGGGGGTGCCTCCCAGTTAGGCTGCTCGGGGGTCAGGGAGCCACTTTAGGAGGCAGTCTGCCCATTCTCAGATCTCCAACTGCATGCTGAGAGAACCATTACTCTCTTCAAAGCTGTCAGACAGGGACATTTAATTCTGCAGAGGTTACTGCTGACTTTTTGTTTGTGCCCTGATCCCAGAAGTGGAGCCTACAGAGGCAGGGAGGTCTCCTTGAGTTGTGGTGGGCTCTACCCAGTTCAAGCTTCCTGGCTGCATTGTTTACCTAAGCAAACCTGGGCAATGGTGGGCGCCCTCCTCCAGCCTCACTGCCACCTTGCAGTTTGATCTCAGACTGCTGTGCTAGCAATCAGTGAGACACCCTGGGCATAGGACCCTCTGAGGCAGGCAGAGGACACAATCTCCTGGTGTGCTGTTTTCCAAGCCCATTGGAAAAGCACAGTATTAGGGTGAGAGTGACCTGATATTCCAGGTGCCGTATGTCACCCATTTCTTTGACTAGGAAAGGGAACTCCCTGAACATTTGTGCTTATCAAGTGAGGCAATGCATCGCCCTGCTTTGGCTTGTGCATGGTGCACTGCAACCACTGTCCTGCAACCACTGGAACTCCCTAGTGAGATGAACCTGTACCTCAGATGGAAATGCAGAAATCATCAGTCATCTGTGACGCTCATGCTGGGAGCTGTAGACTGGAGCTGTTCCTATTCGGCCATATTGGCTCTACCCCCGAAATACTCTTTTTGTAAAATCTCCCAGTGGACATTTGCAGTGCTTTGAGGCCTATGGTGGAAAAGGAAATATGTTCACATACAAATTAGACAGAAGAATTCAGAGAAACTTCTTTGTGATGTGTGCATTTATCTCACAGAGTTAAAACTTCTTTTGATTGAGCAGGTTTGAAAAACTTTTTTTAGAATCTGCAAGTGGACACCTGGAGTGCTTTGATGCCTATGGTAGAAATGGAAATATCTTAACATAATATACAGACAGAAGCAACCTGAGAAATTCTTTGTGATGTGTGGATTCATCTCACAGAGTTAAACCTTTCTTTTGATTGAGCAGTTGTAAAACTCTCTTTTTGTAGAATCTGCAAGGGGACAATTGGAGCGTTTTGAGGCCTATGGTGGAAAAGGAAATATCTTCATATAAAAACTAGACAGAAGCATTCTGAGAAACTTCTTTGTGATATGTGAATTCATCTCACAGAGGTGAACCTTTCTTTTGATTGAGCAGTTTTGAAACACTCTTTTTTTAGAATCTGCAAGTGGACATTTGGAGCGCTTTGTGGCCTATGGTAGAAAAGGAAATATCTTCACATAAAATCTAGACAGAAGCAATCTGAGAAACTTCTTTTGATGTGTGCATTCATCTCCAGAGTTAAACCTTTCTTTTGATTGAGCAGTTTTGAAACTCTCTTTTTGTAGAATCTGCAAGACATTTGGAGCGCTTTGAGGCCTATGGTGGAAAAGGAAATATCTTCATTAAAAACTAGACAGAAAGAATTCTGAGAAACTTCTTTGATGTGTGCATTCATCTCAGAGTTGAACTTTCTTTTGATTGTGCAGTTTTGACTATTTTTGTAGAATCTGCAAGTGCACATTTGGAAGCTTTGAGGCCTATGGTGGAAAAGAAATATCTTCATAAAATCTAGACAGAAGCAATCTGAGAAATTCTTTGTGTTGTGTGCATTCATCTCACAGAGCTAAACTTTCTTTTATGGAGTTTTGAAATCTTTTTGTAATCTGCAAGTGGACATTTGGAATGCTTTGAGGCCTATGGTGGAAAATGAAATATCATATAAAAGCTAGACAGAAGGATTTTGAGAAACTTCTTTGTGATGTGTGCATTTATCTCACAGTGTTGAACCTTTCTTTGATTGAGCAGTTTTGATACACTCTTTTTTTAGAATCTACAAGTGGACATTTGGAGCTCTCTGAGGCCTATGGTAGAAAAGGAAATATTTTCACATAAAATCTTGACAGAAGCGACCTGAGAAACTTCTTTGTGATGTGTGTTTTCATCTCACAGAGTTAAACGTTTCTTTTGTTGGAGCAGTTTTGAAATACTCCTTTTGTAGAATCTGCAAGTGGACATTTGGAGCGCTTTGAGGCCTATGGTGGAAAGGAAATTTCTTCACATAAAAACTAGACAGAAGACTTCTGAGAAACTACTTTGTGATGTGTGCATTTATCTCACAGAATTGAAACTTTCTTTTGATTGAGCAGTTTTGAAACACTCTTTTTGTAGAATCTGCAAGTGGACTTTGGAGCGCTTTGCAGCCTATGGTAGAAAAGGAAATATCTTCACATTAAATCTGGACAGAAGCAATTTGAGAAACCTCTTTGTGATATCTTCATGTATCTCACAGAGTTAAACTTTTCTTTTGATTGAGCAGTTTTGAAACTCTCTTTTTTTAGAATCTGCAGGTGGACATTTGGAGCATGTTGAGTCCTATGGTAGAAAAGGAAATATTGTCACATATAAATTAGAAGAATTCTGAGAAATTTCTTTATGATGTGTGAGTTCATCTCACAGATTTGAACAATTCCTTTTGATTGAGCATTTGTAAACACTCTTTTTGTAGAATCTGCAAGTGTACATTTTGATGCTTTTAGGCCTATGGTGGAAAAGGGAATATCTTCAGATAAAAACTAGACAGAAGCATTCTGAGAAACTTCTTTGTGATGAGTGCATTCATCTCCCAGAGTTGAACATTTCTTTTGATTGAACAGTTTTGAAACAACCTCTTTATAGAATCTGCAACTGCAAATTTGGAGAGCTTTGAGGTCTAAGGTGGAAAAGGAAATATCTTTAAATAAAAACTAGGCAGAAGCATTCCAAGAAACATCTTTGAGATTTATGCATTCATCTTCTAGTATTGAACCTTTCTTTTAATGGAGCAGTTTTGAAATACGCTTTTGTAGAAATCTGAAAGTGGACATTTGGAACTCTTTGAAGCCTGTGGTGGAAAATGAAATATCTTCACATAAAAACTAGACAGAAGATTTCTGAGGAACTCTTTGTGTTGAGTGCATTTATCTCAACAGAGTTGAAGCTTTCTTTTGATTGAGCAGTTTTGAAACACTCTTTTTTGAGAATCTGCTATTGGACAATTTGTGCCGCTCTGCAGCCTATGGTAGAAAAGGAAATATCTTCACATAAAATCTAGACAGAAGCAATCTGAGAACCTTCTTTGTGATGTGTGCTTCATCTCACAGAGTTAAACCTTTCTTTTGCATGGGGCAGTTTTGAATAATGTTTTTGGAGAATCTGCATGTGGACATTTTGAATGCTTTGAGAAATATGATGGAAAATGTCCACTTGCAGATTCTACCAAAAGAGGGGTTAAAAGTGCTCTATCAAAAGTAAGGTTCACCTCCGTGAGTGGAATGCACACATCTCCAGGAAGTTTGTCAGAATTCTTCTGTCTAATTTATATCTGAAGATAAATTACTTTTCCACCATAGGCATCAAGTGCTCCAAATGTCTACTTGCAGATTCTACAAAAAGAGTGTTCCAAAACTGCTTTATCAAAAGTAAGGTTCAGTCTGTGAGATGAATGCACACATCACCAAGAAGTTTGTCAGAATGCTTCTATCTAGTTTTTATGTGAAGATATTTCATTTTCCAATATAGTCCTAAAGCTCTCCAAACATCACCTTGCAGATACTATAAAAAGAGAGTTTCAAAACTGCTCTATCAAAAGTAATGTTCAAATCTGTGAGATAAATGCACACATCACAAAGAAGCTTGTCAGAATGCCTGTGTCTAGTTATTATGTGAAGATATTTCCTTTTCCATGATAGGTGTCAAAGCACTCAAAATGTCCACTTGCAGATTCTACAAAAGAGAGATTCAAAGCTGCTCCATCAAAAGTAAGTTTCAACTTTGTGAGTTGAATGCACACTTCTCCAAGAAGTTTGTCAGAATTCTTCTGTCTAATTTATATCTGAGATAATTACTTTTCCACCATAGGCATCAAAGCGCTCCAAATGTCTACTTGCAGATTCTACAAAAGGAGTGTTTAAAAACTGCTTTATCAAAAGTAAGGTTCAGCTCTGTGAGATGAATGCACTGTCACCAAGAAGTTTGTCAGAATGCTTCTATCTAGTTTTTATGTGAAGATATTCCTTTTCCAATATAGTCCTAAAGCTCTCCAAATGTCGCCTTGCAGATACTATAAAAGAGAGTTTCAAAACCGCTCTATCAAAAGTAATGTTCAAATCTGTGAGATAAATGCACACATCACAAAGAAGCTTGTCAGAATGCTTCTGTCTAGTTATTATGTGAAGATATTTCCTTTTCCATGACAGGCATCAAAGCACTCAAAATGTCCACTTTCAGATTCTACAAAAAGTGGGATTCAAAGCTGCTCCATCAAAAGTAACTTTCAACTTTGTGAGTTGAATGCACACATCTCCAAGATGTTTGTCAGAATGCATCTGTCTAATTTTAATCTGAAGATATTTACCTTTCCACAATAGGCCTGGAAGTGCTCCAAATGTCCACCTACAGATTCTAAAAAAAGAGTGTTTCTAAACTGCTCTATCAAAAGTAAGGTTCAACTCTGTGAGATGAATGCACACATCACAAAGAACTTTGTCAGAATGCTTCTGTCTAGTTTTTATGTGAAGATGTTTCCATTTCCACCATACGCCTCAATAAAGCCCTAAAGCACTCAAATGTCACCTTGCAGATAGTACAAAAAGAAAATTTCAAAACTGCTCTATCAAAAGTAAGTTTCAACTCTGTGAGATGAATGCTCACATCACAACGAAGTTTCTCACAATGCTTCTGTCTAGTTATTATGTGAAGATATTTCCTTTTCCATGATAGATGTCAAAGCAGTCAAAATGTCCCCTTGCAGATACTACAAAAAGAGAGTTTCAAAACTGCTCTATCAAAAGTAAGGTTCTACTCTGTGAGATGAATGCACACATCACAAAGAAGTTTGTCACAATGCTTTTGTCTAGTTTTTATATGAAGATATTTCCTTTCCTACTGTAGGCCTCAAAGCACTCCAAATGTCCACTTGCAGATTCTACAAAAAGAGTATTTCAAAACTGCTGTATCAAAAGTAAGGTTTAACTCTGAGAAGAATGCACACATCACAAAGAAATTTGTCAGAATGTTTCTGTCTAGTTTTTATGTGAAGATATTACCTTTTCCAAGAAAGGCCTCAAAATGTCCCAAATGTCCCATTGCAGATACTACAAAAAGAGTGTTTCAAATCTGCTCTCTCAAAAGTAAGGTTCAACTCTGTGAGATGAATGCATGCATCTCAAAGAAGTTTGTCAGAATGCTTCTGTCTAGTTTTTATGTGAAGATATTTCCTTTTCCACCATAGGACTCAAAGCGCTTCAAATGTCCATTTACAGATTCTACAAAAATAGTGTTTCAAAGCTGCTCTATCAAAAACTAAGGTTCAACTCTGTGAGATGAATGCACACATCACAAAGAAATTTGTCCACAATGCTTCTGTCTCGTTTTTAAGTGAAGATGTTCCTTTTTCCATCCTAGGCCTCAAAGTGATCGAACTGTCCAATTGCAGATTCTACAAAAAGAGTGTTTCAAAGCTGTTCTATCAAAAGTAAAGTTCGTTTCTGTGAGATGAATGCACAAATCACAAAAAAAGTTTGTCAGAATACTTCAGTGTAGTTTTTATGTGAAGATATTTCTTTTTCCATTGTAGTCCTCAAAACGCTCCAAATGTCTACTTGCAGATTATACAAAAAGTTTTTCAATACTGCTAAATCAAGGTAAGCTTCAACTCTGTGACATTAATGGACAAATCACAAAGAAGTTTGTCAGAATGCTTCTGTATAGATTTTATATGAAGATATTTCCCTTTCCAAGATAGGCATCAAACCAATCTTAATGCCCCCTTGCAGATACTACAAAAAGAAAGTTTCAAAACTGCTCTATCAAAAGTAAATTTCAAATCTGTGAGTAGAGTACACGTATCACAGAGGCATTTTTCAGAATGCTTCTGTCTAGTTTTTATGTGAAGATATTTCTTTTACACCAAAGGCCCCAAAGTGACCCAAATGTCGAATTTCAGATTCTACGAAAAGAGGGTTTCAAAGCTGCTCTATCAAAAGTAGGCTTCAACTCTATGAGATGAATGCACACATCATGAAGAAGTTTGTCAGAATACTTCGTGTAGTTTTTATGCGAAGATATTTCTTTTTCCACCATAGGCCTCAAAGCTCTCCAAATGTCCACTGGCAGATTCTACAAAAAGAGTGTTTCAAAACTGTTCAATCAAAAGTAAGGTTCAACTCTGTGACATTAATGCACACATCACGAAGAATTTTGCCAGAATTCTTCTGTCTAGTTTTTATATGAAGGTATTTCCCTTTCAATGATAGGCCTCAAAATGCTCCAAATGTCCCCTTGCAGACAATACAAAAAGAGAGTTTCAAAACTGCTGCTCTATCAAAAGTAAAATTCAAATCTGTGAGAAGAATGCAAGTATCACAAAGGCATTTGTCAGAATGCTTCTGTCTAGTTTTTATGTGAAGATATTACCATTTCCATTGTAGTCCGCAAAGTGCTGGAAATGTCAAATTGCAGATTCTACAAAAGGAGTGTTTCAAAGCTCCTCCATCAAAAGTAAGGTGCAACTCTCTGAGATGAATGCACACATCACTAAGAAGCTTGTCAGAATACCTCTGTGTAGTTTTTATGGGAAGATATTTCTTTTTCCACCATAGGCATCAAGGTGCTCCAAATGTCAACTAGCAGATTCTACAAAAGAGTGTTTGAAAACTGCTCAATCAAAAGTAAGGTTCAACTCTTTGACATTAATGCACACATCACAAAGAAGTTTGAAAAATGCATCTGTCTAGTTTGTATATGAAGATATTTCCCTTTGCAAGATGGGCATCAAACCTCTCAAAATGTCCCCTTCCAAATACTGCAGAAAGAGAGTTTCGAAACTTCACTATCAAAAGTAAAGTTCAACTCTGTGAAAAGAATGCACGTTATACAAGTCGTTTCTCAGAATGCTTCAGTCTAATTTTTATGTGAAGATATTTCCTTTTCCACAATAGGCCTCAAAACCGCTACAAATGTCCACTTGCAGATTCTACAAAAGGAGTGTTTCAAAGCTGCCCTATCAAAAGCGAAGTTCAAATCTGTGAGATGAATGCACACATCACAACGAAGTTTGTCAGAATACTTCTGTGTATTTTTTAAGTGAAGATATTTCTTTTTCCACCATACTCATCAAAGTCACAAATGTTGACTTGCAGATTCTACAAAAAGGGTGTTTCAAGCTGCTCTATCAAAAGTAAGGTTCAACTCTGTGAGATGAATGCACACATCACAAAGAAGTTTGTCAAAATAGTCTGTGTAGTTTTTATGTGAAGATATTTGTTTTCCACCATAGGACTCAAAGCGCTCCCAAATGTCCACTTGCGGATTCTACAAAAAGAAGTGTTTCAAAACTGCTCACAAAAGAAGGTCAATCTGTGACATTATGTACACATCACAAAGAAGTTTGTCAGAATGCTTCTGTCTAGTTATTATATGAAGATATTTCCTTTCCAAGATAGGCCTCAAACCTCAAATATCCCTTGCAGATACTACCAAAAGAGTTTCAAAACTGCTCTATCAAGTGTAAAGTTCAACTCTGTCAGATGAATCCTCATATCACAGAAGTTTTTCAAATGTTTCTGTCTCGTTTTTATATGAAGATATTTCCCTTTCAAGATAGGCTTCAAACAGCTCCAAAGTCCCCTTGCAGATACTACAAAAAGAGAGTTAAAAAACTGCTCTATCAAAAGTAAAGTTTAACTCTGTGAGATGAATGCATGTATCCTGGAGAAGTTTGTGAGAATGTTTTCTGTCGCATTTCTAAATGAAGATATTTCCTTTTCTACCTTAGGCCTCAAAGCCCAAATCTCCACTTGCAGAATATACAAAAAGGGTGTTTCAAAACTGTTCTATCAAAAGTAAGGTTCACCTCTGTGAGATGAATGCACACATCACAAAGAAGTTTGTCAGAATGCTTCTGTCCAGTTTTTATGTAAAGATATTTCCTTTTCCACCATAGGCCTCCAAAGAGCTCCAAATGTCCAATTGCAGATTCTACAAAAGAGTGTTTCAAAGCTACTCTATCAAAAAATAAAGTTCAACTCTGTGAGAGAATGCCACATCACAAAGAAGTTTTTCAGAATGCTTCTGTGTAATTTTTATGTGAAGATATTCTTTTTCGATCATGCCTTCAATGCGCTCAAAATGTCCACTTGAAGATTCTACAAAAGATTTTTCAAAACTGCTCAAACAAAGTAACGTTGAACTCTGTGACATTAATGGACACATCACAAGAATTTTTTCAGAATGTTTCTGCATAGTTTTTGTATGAAAATATTTCCCTTTCCAAGATAGGCCTCAAACCACTCCAAATGTCTCCTTGCAGATACACAAAAAGAGAGTTTGAAACTGCTCTATATCAAAGTAAAGTTCAACTCTGTGAGAGAATTCATGTATACAAAGAAGTTTGTCAGAAATGCTTCTGTCTCGTTTTTATATGTGAAGATATTTCCTTTTCCACCGTAGGCCTCAAGTGCTCCAAACTCCACTTGCAGAATCTACAAAAAGAGTTTTTTCAAAACTGCTATATCAAAATTAAGGTTCAACTCTGGTGACATAATGCAGACATCACAAAGAAGTTTGTCAGAATGCTTCTGTCTAGTTTTTATATGAAGATATTTGCCTTTCCTAGATAGGCCTCAAAAGGCAACAAAATGTCCCATGACAAGATAATACAAAGGTTTCAAAACTGCTCTATCAAAAGTAAAGTTCAACTCTGTGAGAAGAAGTACATATCACAAGGCGTTTGTAGAATGCTTCTGTCTGGTTTTATGTGAAGATATTTCCTTTCCAGTATTGGCCTCAAAAGCGCTCAAATGTCCACTTGCAGATTCGACAAAAAGAGTATTCAAAGCTGCCTATGAAAGTAAGGTTCAACACTGTAAGATGAATGCACATATCATGAAGAAGTTTGTCAGCAATGCTTTCTGGTCTATTTTTATGTGAAGATATTTCACTTTTCCACCATAGGCTTCAAAGCACTCCAAATGTCCATTTGCAAAATCTATAAAAAGAGTGTTTCAAAGCTAATCTATCAAAAGTAAGGTTCAAACTCTGTGAGATGAATGCACACATCAACAGAGAAGTTCTTCAGAATACTTCTGTGTAGTTTTTGTGTGAAGATATTCCTTTTTCCACCATAAGCCTCAAAGCGCTACAAGTGCCACTTGCAGATTCTACAAAAAGTGGTTCAGAACTGCTCAATTAAAAGTAAGATTGAAACTCTGTGAACAAAAATGCACCACATCACACAAGAAGTTGTCAGAATCTTCTGTCTAGTTTTTACATGAAGATATATCCCTTTCCAAGATAGGCCTCAAAAGGCAAACAAATAATCCCATTGCAGATAATACAAAAAAGTTTCAAAACTGCTCTATCAAAGAAAAGTTTAACTCTGTGAGAAAGAAGGCATGTATACAAAAGCATTTGTCAGACCATCCTCTGTCTAGTTTTTATGTGAAGATATTTCCATTTCCACCACAGGCCTCAAAGCGCTACAAATGTCCAATTGCAGATTCTACCAAAAAGAGTGTTTCAATGATGCGGCTATGAAAACTAAGGTTTACCACTGTGAAGGATGAATGGACCACATCACAAAATAAATTTGTCAGAATGCTTCTGTCTAGTTTTGTATGTGAAGATATTTCCTTTGCACCAGAGACCTCAAAGTGCTCAAATGTCCACTTGCAAATTCTACAAAAAAGAACGTTTCAAAGCTGCTCTATCAAAAGTAAGGTTCCACACTGTGAGATGGAATGCACACATCACAAAGAAGTTTGCCAGAATACTTCATGTGTAGTTTTTGTCTGAAGATATTTCTTTTTCCACCATAAGCCTCAAAGCGCTCCAAATGTCCCACTTGACAAATTCTCAAAAGTAAAGTGTTTTGCAAAACTCTCAATCAAAAAGTAAGCTTCCAACTCTCGTGACACCAAATGCAAACCACATCACAAAGAAGTTTGGCTTCAAAATGTTTCTGTCTATTTAGTTTATATGAAGATATTTCCCTTTCCAAGATAGGCTCAAAAGGCAACAAAGTCTCATTGCTGATTATACAAAAAGAGAGTTTCAAAACTGTTTCTCTCAAAAGTAAAAGTGTTCAACTCTGTGAGAAGAATGCTCGTATCACAAAGGTGTTTGTCAGAATTCTTCTGTCTAGTTTTTATGTGAAGATATTTTCTTTCCAATCATAGGCCTCAAAGCGCTCCAAATGTCCAATGGCAGATTCTACCAAAGAGAGTGTTTCAAACTGCCTCTGTTATAGGTAAGTTTCAACTCTGTGAGATGAAGCACCCATCACAAAGAAGTTGTCAGAATACTTCTGTGTAGGTTTTTTTCTGAATATATTTCCTTTTCCACCATGGCGTCAAAGCACTCCAAATGTCCACTTGCAGATTCTACAAAAGAGTGTTTCAAACCTGCTCTATCAAAAGTAAAGATTTAACTTGGTGAGATGAATGCACACATCACAAAGAAGTTTGTCAGAATACTTCTGTGTAGTTTTTATGTGAAGGTATTTCCTTTTCACCATAGGCCTCAAAGTGCTCAAAAATATCCCTTTGCAGACTCCTACAAAAAGAGTGTTTGAAAAACTTCCTAAATCAAAAGTAAATTTCAACTTTGACATTAATGCAGACATCACAAAGAAGTTTGTCAGAATGCTTCTGTCTAGTTTTATATGAAGATATTTCCCTTTCCAAGATAGGCCTCAAAAGGCAAAAATGATCCATGGCAGATAATACAAAAAGGACGTCTCAAAACTCTCTATCAAAAGTAAGTTCTATGCTGTGAGAAGAATGCACATATCACAAAGGCATTTGTAAGAAATGCTTCTGTCTAGTTCTTATGTGAAGATATTTCCCTTTTCCACCATAGACCTCACAGTGCTCCAAATGTCCACTTGCAAATTCTACAGAAAGAGTGTTTCAAAGCAACTACTATCAAAAGGAAGGTTTAAAGCCTGTGAGATGAATGAAATCAATCACAAAGAAGTTTGTCCAAAATGCTTTCTCATTTCTCTATGTGAAAGATATTTCCTTTCCAGCATAGGCCTCAAAGTGCTCCCAAATGTCCAAATGCATATTCATACAAAAAGAGTGTTTCAAAAGCCTGGCTCTATGAAAAAGTAAGGTTCAACACTGTGAGATTAATGCACCACATCACAAAAAAGTTTGTCAGAATGCTTCTGTCTAGTTGTTATGTGAAAGATACTTCCTTTTCCACCATAGGCCTCAAAGCGCTCCAAATGTCCCACTTTCAAAATTCTATACAAAGAGTGTTTTCAAAGATGCTCTATCAAAAGAAAGGTTCAACTCTGTGACATTAATGCAGACACCACAAAGATGTTTGTCAGAATGCTTCCGTCTAGTTTTTATATGAAGATATTTGCCTTTCCAAGACAGGCCCCGAAAGGAAACAAATGTCCCATGGCAGATAATACATAAAGACCACTTCAAAACTGCTCCATCAAAAGTAAAGTTTCAACTCTGTGAGAAAGAATATACGTATCACAAAGGCATTTGTCAGAATCATTCTGTCTGGTTTTTATGTGAGGACATTTCCTTTTCCAGCATTGCTTCAAAGTGCTCAAAATGTCCACTTGCAATTCTATAAAAAGAGTGCTTCAAAGCTGCTCTATGAAAAGTAAAGTTCAACACTGTGAGATGAATGCACATATCACAAAGAAGTTGTCAGACTACTTCTGTGTAGTTTTTGTGTGAAGATATTTTCTTTTTCCACCATAAAGCCTTAAAGTGCTCCAAGTGTCCACTTGCAGATTCTGCAAAATGTGGGTTTCAGAACTGCTCAATCAAAAGTAAGTTTACACTCTGTGACACAAATGCACACATCACAAAGAAGTTGTCAGAATGCTTCTGTCTAGTTTTTATATGAAGATATAACCCTTACAAGATAGGCCTCTAAAGGCAACAAATGTCCCATTGCAGAAAATACAAAAAAGAGGGTTTCAAAACTGCTCTATCAAAAGAAAAATTCAATTCTGTGAGAAGAATGCATGTGTCACAAAGGCACTTTTCAGAATGCTTCTGTCTAGTTTTTATGTGAAATATTTCCTTTTCCACTGTAGGCCTCAAAGCACTCCAAATGTCCAAATGCAGATTCTACAAAAAGAGTGTTTCAAAGCTGCTCTATGAGAATTAAGTTTCAACACTATGAGATGAATGCACAAATCACAAAGAAATTTGTCAGAATGCTATTGTCTAGTTGTTAGGTGAAGATATTTCCTTTTCCACCATAGGCCTCAAAGAGCTCCAAATGTCCACTTCCAATCTATACAAAGAGTGTTTCAAAGCTGCTCTATCAAAAGAAAGGTTCAACTCTGTGACATTAATGCACACATCACAAAGAAGTTTGTCAGAATGATTTCTGTCTAGTTTTTATATGAAGATATTTGCCTTTCCAAGACAGGCCTCAAAAGGCAACAAGTGTGCCATGGCAGATAATACAAAAAGACAGTTTCAAAACTGCTCTATCAAAAGTAAAGTTCAACTCTGTGAGAAGAATGCTCGTATCACAAAGGCGTTTGTCAGAACTCTTCTGTCTAGTTTTTATGTGAAGATATTTCCATTTCCACCATAGGCCTCAAAGTGCTCCAAATGTCCACTTGCAAATTCTATAAAAAGTGTTTCAAAGATGATCTATCAAAAGTAAGGTTCAACTCTGTGAGATGAATGCACATGTCACAAAGAAGTTTGTCATAATATTTCTGTGTAGTTATTTTGTGAAGATATTTCTTTTTCCACCAAAAGCCTCAAAGCGCTCCAAACGTCCACTTGCAGATTCTGCAAAAAGTGGGTTTCAGAACTGCTCAATCAAAAGTAAGTTTCAACTCTGTGACACACATGCACACATCACAAAGAAGTTTGTCAGAATGCTTCTGTCTAGTTTTTATATGAAGATATATCCATTTCCAAGATAGACCTCAAAAGGCAACAAATGTCCCATTGCAGATAATAAAAAGAGTGTTACAATACTGCTTTATCAAAAGAAAAGTTTAACTCTGTGAGAAGAATGCATGTATCACAAAGGCGTTTGTCAGATTTCTTCTGCCTAGTTTTTCTGTGAAGATGTTTCCTTTTCCACCATAGGCCTCAAAGCGCTCCAAAAGTCCACTTGCAAATTCTACAAAAAGAGTTTCAAAGCAGCTCTATCAAGAGCAAGGTTCAAGTCCATGAGATGAATGCAACCATCACAAAGAAGTTTGTCAAAATGCTTCTGTCTATTTTTTATGTGAAGATATTTCGTTTTTCACCACAGGCCTCAAACCGCTCCAAATGTCCACTTGCAGATTTGACAAAAAGAGTGTTTCAAAGCTTCTCTACCAAAAGTAATGTTCAACTCTGTGAGATGAAAGCACACATCACAAAGAAGTTTGTCAGAATCCTTCTCTGTACTTTTTATGTGAAGATATTTCCTTTTCCACCATAGGCCTCAAACTGCTCCAAATGTCCACTTGCAGATTCTACAAAAAGAGTGTTTCCAAGCTGCTTTATGAAAAGTAAGGTTCAACTCTGTGAGATGAATGCACACATCACAAGGAAACTTGTCAGAATGCTTCTGTCTAGTTTTATGTGAAGATATTTCCTTTTCAAACATTGGCCTCAAAGTGCTGAAAATGTCCACTTGCAGATTCTATGAAAATAGTGTTTCAAAATTGCTCAATCAAAAGTAAGGTTCAACTCTGTGACATTAATGCAAAAACGCAAAGAACTTTGTCAGAATGCTCCCATCTACTTTTTATATGTAGATATTTCCCCCTTTGTAAGATAGGCCTAAAAAGGCAGCAAATGTCCCATGGCATATAATACAAAAAGATCATTTCAAAACTGCTCCATCAAAAGTAAAGTTCAACTCTGTGAGAATAATGTACGTATCATTAAGGCATTTATCAGAATGCTTCTGTCTGGTTTTTATGTGAGGATATTTCCTTTTCCAGCATTGGCCTCAAAGCGCTCAAAATGTCCACTTGCAGATTCTATAAAAAGAGTGCTTCAAAGCTGCTCTATGAAAAGTAAGGTTCAACACTGTGAGATGAATGCACATATCACAAAGAAGTTTGTCAGAATACTTCTGTGTAGTTTTTGTGTGAAGATATTTCTTTTTCCACCATAAGCCTTAAAGTGCTCCAAGTGTCCACTTGCAGATTCTGCAAAATGTGGGTTTCAGAACTGCTCAATCAAAAGTAAGTTTCACTCTGTGACACAATGCACACATCACAAAGAAGTTTGTCAGAATGCTTCTGTCTAGTTTTTATATGAAGATATAACCCTTTACAAGATAGGCCTCTAAAGGCAACAAATGTCCCATTGCAGAAAATACAAAAAAGAGGGTTTCAAAACTGCTCTATCAAAAGAAAAATTCAATTCTGTGAGAAGAATGCATGTGTCACAAAGGCACTTTTCAGAATGCTTCTGTCTAGTTTTTATGTGAAGATATTTCCTTTTCCACTGTAGGCCTCAAAGCACTCCAAATGTCCAAATGCAGATTCTACAAAAAGAGTGTTTCAAAGCTGCTCTATGAGAATTAAGTTTCAACACTATGAGATGAATGCACAAATCACAAAGAAATTTGTCAGAATGCTATTGTCTAGTTGTTAGGTGAAGATATTTCCTTTTCCACCATAGGCCTCAAAGAGCTCCAAATGTCCACTTCCAATCTATACAAAGAGTGTTTCAAAGCTGCTTATCAAAAGAAAGGTTTCAACTCTGTGACATTAATGCACACATCACAAAGAAGTTTGTCAGAATGCTTCTGTCTAGTTTTCATATGAAGATATTTGCCTTTCCAAGACAGGCCTCAAAAGGCAACAAGTGTGCCATGGCAGATAATACAAAAAGACAGTTTCAAAACTGCTCTATCAAAAGTAAAGTTCAACTCTGTGAGAAGAATGCTCGTATCACAAAGGCGTTTGTCAGAACTCTTCTGTCTAGTTTTTATGTGAAGATATTTCCATTTCCACTGTAGGCCTCAAAGTGCTCCAAATGTCCACTTGCAAATTCTATAAAAAGTGTTTCAAAGATGATCTATCAAAAGTAAGGTTCAACTCTGTGAGATGAATGCACATGTCACAAAGAAGTTTGTCATAATACTTCTGTGTAGTTTTTTGTGAAGATATTTCTTTTTCCACCAAAAGCCTCAAAGCGCTCCAAACGTCCACTTGCAGATTCTGCAAAAAGTGGGTTTCAGAACTGCTCAATCAAAAGTAAGTTTCAACTCTGTGACACACATGCACACATCACAAAGAAGTTTGTCAGAATGCTTCTGTCTAGTTTTTATATGAAGATCTATCCCTTTCCAAGATAGACCTCAAAAGGCAACAAATGTCCCATTGCAGATAATACAAAAGAGTGTTACAATACTGCTTTATCAAAAGAAAAGTTTAACTCTGTGGGAAGAATGCACATATCACAAAGGCGTTTGTCAGATTTCTTCTGCCTAGTTTTTCTGTGAAGATATTTCCTTTTCCACCGTAGGCCTCAAAGCGCTCCAAATGTCCACTTGCAAATCTACAAAAGAGTTTCAAAGCAGCTCTATCAAGAGCAAGGTTCAAGTCCATGAGATGAATGCAACCATCACAAAGAAGTTTGTCAAAATGCTTCTGTCTATTTTTTATGTGAAGATATTTCCTTTTTCGCCATAGGCCTCAAACCGCTGCATATGTCCATTTGCATATTCTATGAAAAGAGTGTTTCAAAGCTTCTCTATCAAAAGTAAGGTTCAACTCTGTGAAATGAAAGCACACATCACAAAGAAGTTTGTCAGAATACTTCTTTGTAGTTTTTATGTGAAGATATTTCCTTTTCCACCATAGGCCTCAATGTGCTCAAAATGTCCACTAGCAGATGCTGCAAAAAGAGTGTTTCAAAGCTGCTGTATGAAAGCTAAGGTTCAACACCATGAGATGAATGTACACATCACAAAGAAATTTGTCAGAATGCTCCTGTCTAATTGTTATGTGAAGATATTTCCTTTTCCACCATAGGCCTCAAAGCACTCCAAATTTCCATTTGCAAATTCTATAAAAAGAGGGTTTCAAAACTGCTCTATCAAATGTAAGGGTCAACCCTGAGACATGAATGCACACATCAAAAAGAAGTTTGTTAGAATGCTTCTGTCTGGTTTTTCTATGAAGATATTTCCCTTTCCAAGATAGGCCTCAAAAGGAAACAAATGTCCCATGGCAGATAATACAAAAAGACCACTTCAAAACTGCTCTATCGAAAGTAAAGTTCAACTCTGTGAGAAGAATGTACGTATCACAAAGGCATTTGTCAGAATGCTTCTGTCTGGTTTTTATGTAAAGATATTTCCTTTTCCAGCACAGGCCTCAAAGTGCTCCAAAATTCCACTTGCAGATTCTACCAAAAGAGTGTTTCAAAGCTGCTCTATGAAATATAAGGTTCAACACTGTGAGATGAATGCACACATCACAAAGAAATTTGTCAGAATGCTTCTGTATAGTTCTTATGTGAAGATATTTCCTTTTCCACCATAGGCCTCAAAGCGATCCAAATGTCCACTTGCAAATTCTATAAAAAGAGTGTTTCAAAGCTGATCTCTCAAGAGTAAGGTTCAACTGTGTGAGATGAATGCTCGTATCACAAAGAAGTTTGTCAGAATACTTCTGTGTAGTTTTTGTGTGAAGATATTTCTTTTTCCACCATAAGCCTCAAAGCGTTCCAAGTGTCCACTTGCAGATTCTGCAAAAAGTGGGCTTCAGAACTGCTCAATCAAAAGTAAGTTTCAACTCTGTGACACACATGCACACATCACAGAGAAGTTTGTCAGAATACTTCTATCTAGTTTTTATATGAAGATATTTCCCTTTCCAAGATAGGCCTCAAAAGACAAAAAATGTCCCATTGCAGATAATACAACAAGAGAGTTTCAAAACTGTTCTATCAAAAGAAAAGTTCAACTCTCTGAGAAGAATGCGCGTATCACAAAGGCGTTTGTCAGAATTCTTCTGTCTCGTTTTTATGTGAAGATATTTCCTTTTCCAACATAGGCCTCAAAACGCTTCAAATGTCCAATTGCAGATTGTACAAAGAGAGGGTTTCAAAGCTGCTCTATAAAAGGTAAGGTTTAACTCTGTGAAATGAAGGCACACATCACAAAGAAGTTTGTCAGAATGCTTCCGTCTCTTTTTTATGTGAAGATATTTATTTTTTCACTTCAGGCCTCAAAGCACTCCAAATATCCACTTGCACATTCTACAAAAAGAGTGTTTCAAAGCTGCTCTATCAAAAGTAAGTTTGAACTCTGTGAGATGAAAGCACACATCACAAAGAAGTTTGTCAGAATACTTCCGTGTAGTTTTTATGTGAATATATTTCCTTTTCCACCGTTGGTCTCAAAGCCCTCAATATGTGCACTTGCTGATTCTACAAAAACAGTGTTTCAAAACTGCTCAATCAAAAGTAGGGTTCAACTCGGTGACATTAATGCACACATTACAAAGAAGTTTGTCAGAATGTTTCTGTCTAGTTTTTATATGAAGATATTTTCCCTTCCAAGATAGGCCTAAAAAGGCAACAAATGTCCCATATCAGATAATACAAAAAGACCGTTTGAAAACTGCTCTATCAAAAGTAAAGTTCAACTCTGCGAGAGGAATGTATGTATCACAAAGGCGTTTGTCAGAATGCTTATGTCTAGTTTTTGTGTGAAGATATTTCCTTTTCCAGCGTTGCCTTCAAAATGCTCCAAATGTCCACTTGCAGATTCTACAAAAAGAGTATTTAAAAGCTGCTCTATGAAAAGTGAGTTTCAACACTGTGAAATGAATACACACATCACAAAGAAATTTGTCAGAATACTTCTGTGTAGTTTTTATGTGAAGATATTTCTTTTTTCACCATAGGCCTCAAAGCGCTCCAATACACACATCACAAGAAGTTTGTCAGAATGCTTCTGTCTACGTTTTATATGAAGATATTTCCCTTTCCAAGATAGGCCTCAAAACGCAAAAAATGTTCCATTGCAGATAATAAAGTAAGTTTCAAACTGTCTATCAAAAGTAAATTTCAACTCTGTGAGAAGAATGCACGTATCACAAAGGCGTTTGTCAGAATGCTTATATCTGGTTTTTACGTGAACATATTTCCTTTTCCACAGTAGGCCTCAAAGTACTCCAAATGTCCAATTGCAGATTCTACAAAAAGACTGTTTCAAAGCTGCTCTATCAAAAGAAAGCTTCAACTCTGTGAGATGAATGGACACATCACAAAGAAGTTGGTCAGAATGCTTCTGTCTAGTTTTTATATGAAGTTATTTCCCTTTCCAAGATAGGCCTCAAAACGCTCCAAATATCCACTTGCAGATTCTATAAAAAGAGTCAAACCACTCCAAATGTCCCTTTGCAGATATTAGAAAAAGAAGTTTCAAAACTGCTCTATGAAAAGTAAAGTTCAACTCTGTGAGAAGAATGCACATATCACAAAGGCATTTGTCTGAATATGTGAAGATATTTCCATTTCCACCATAGGCCTCGAAGCGCTCCAAATGTCCAATTGCAGATTCTACAAAAAGAGTGTTTCCAAGCTGCTCTATCAGAAGTAAAGTTCAACTCTGTGAGATGAATGCACACGTCACAAAGTAGTTTGTCAGAATGCTTCTGTCTCTTTTTATGTGAAGGTATTTCTTTTTCCACCACAGCCCTCAAAGTGCTTCAAATATCCACTTGCAGATTCTACAAAAAGAGTGATTCAAAACTGCTCAATCAAAAGTAACATTCAACTCTGTGACATTAATGCACACATCACAGAGAAGTTTGTCAGAAGGCTTCTGTCTAGGTTTTTATGAAGATATTTCCCATTCCAAGACAGGCCTCAAACCGCTTAAAATATCCCTTGCAGATTGTACAAAAGAGTTTAAAACTGCTCTATCAAAATAAAGATCAATCTGTGAGAAGAATGCACATATCACAAAGGCATTGTCTGAATATGTGAAGATATTTCCATTTCACATAGCCTCGAAGCGCTCCAAATGTCCAATTGCAGATCTACAAAAAGAGTGTTCCAAGCTGCTCTATCAGAAGTAAAGTTCAACTCTGTGAGATGAATGACACGTCACAAAAAGTTTGTCAGAATGCTTCTGTCTCTTTTTATGTGAAGGTATTTCTTTTTCCACCACAGCCCTCAAAGTGCTTCAAATATCCACTTGCAGATTCTACAAAAAGAGTGATTCAAAACTGCTCAATCAAAGTAACATTCAACTCTGTGACATTAATGCACACATCACAGAGAAGTTTGTCAGAAGGCTTCTGTCTAGGTTTTATATGAAGATATTCCCATTCCAAGACAGGCCTCAAACCGCTTAAAATATCCCCTTGCAGATTGTACAAAAGAGAGTTTCAAAACTGCTCTATCAAAATTAAAGATCAACTCTGTGAGAAGAATGCACATATCACAAACGCATTGGTCGGAATGCTTCTGTCTAGTTTTTATGTGAAGATATTTCCTTTTCCACCATAGGCCTCAAACCGCACCAAATATTCATGTGCAGATGCTACAAAAACAGTGTTTCAAAGCAGCTCTATCAAAAGGAAAGTTCAACTCTGTGAGATGAATGCCACATCACAAAGAAGTATGTCAGAATACTTCTGTGTAGTTTTTTTTATTATACTTTAGGTTTTAGGGTACATGTGCACAATGTTCAGGTTTGTCACATATGTATCCATGTGCCATGTTGGTTTGCTGTACCCTTTAGCTCGTCATTTAGCATTAGGTGTATCTCGTAATGCTGTCCCTCCCCCCTCCCCCCACCCCACAACAGTCCCCGGAGTGTGATGTTCCCCTTCCTGTGTCCATGAGTTCTCATTTTTCAATTCTCACCTATGAGTGAGAACATGCGGTGTTTGGTTTTTTGTCCTTGCGATAGTTTACTGAGAATGATGGTTTCCAGTTTCATCCATGTTCCTACAAAGGACGTGAACTCATCATTTTTTTATGGCTGCATAGTATTCCATGGCGATGTGTGCCACATTTCCTTAATCCAGTCTATTGTTATTGGACATTTGGGTTGGTTCCAAGTCTTTGTTATTGTGAATAGTGCCGCAATAAACATACGGGTGCATGTGTCTTTATAGTAGCATGATTTAAAGTCCTCTGGGTATATACCCACTAATGGGATGGCTGGGTCAAATGTTATTTCTAGTTCTAGAAACCTGAGGGATTTCCACACTGACTTCCACAATGGTTGAACTAGTTTACAGTCCCACCAACAGTGTAAAAGTGTTCCTATTTCTCCACATCCTCTCCAGCACCTCTTGTTTCCTGACTTTTTAATGATGGCCAGTCTAATTGGTGTGAGCTGGTATCTCATTGTGGTTTTGATTTGCATTTCTCTGATGACCAACGATGATGAGCATTTTTTCATGTGTTTTTGGCTGCATAAATGTCTCCTTTTGGAAAGTGTCTGTTCATGTCCTTTGCCCACTTTTTGAAGGGGTTGTTTGTTGTTTTTCTTGTAAATTTGTTTGAGTTCATTGTAGATTTTGAATATTAGCTCTGTGTCAGATGAGTAGGTTGTGAAAATTTTCTCCCATTTTGTAGGTTGCTTGTTCAATCTGATGGTAGTTTCTTTTGCTGTGCAGAAGCTCTTTAGTTTAAGTAGATCCCATTTGTCAATTTTGGCTTTTGTTGCCATTGCTTTTGGTGTTTTAGACATGAAGTCCTTGCCCATGCCTATGTCCTGAATGGTATTACTAGGTTTTCTTCTAGGGTTTTTTATGGTTTTAAGTCTAATGTGTAAGTCTTTAATCCATCTTGAATTAATTTTTGTATAAGGTGTAAGGAAGGGATCCAGTTTCAGCTTTCTACATATGGCTAGCCAGTTTTCCCAGCATCATTTATTAATTAGGGAATCTTTTCCCCATTGCTTGTTTTTGTCAGGTTTGTCAAAGATCACATAGTTGTAGATATGCGGCATTATTTTTGAGGGCTCCATTCTGTTCCATTGATCTATGTGTCTGTTATGGTACCAGTAGCATGCTCTTTTGGTTACTGTAGCCTTGTAGTATAGTTTGAAGTCAGGTAGTGTGATGCCTCCAGCTTTGTTCTTTTGGCTTAGGATTGACTTGGTGATGAGGGTCTCTTTTGGTTCCATATGAACTTTAAAGTCGTTTTTTCCAATTCTGTGAAGAAAGTCATTGGTAGCTTGATGGGGATGGCATTGAATCTGTAAGTTACCTTGGGCAATATGGCCATTTTCACCATATTGATTCTTCCAACCAATGAGAATGGAGGTTCTTCCATTTGTTTGTATCCTCTTTTATTTCATTGAGCAGTGGCTTGTAGTTCTCCTTGAAGAGTTCCTTCACATCCCTTGTCAGTTGGATTCCTTGGTATTTTATTCTCTTTGAAGCAATTGCGAATGGGAGTTCACTCATGATTTGGCTCTCTGTTCATCTGTGATTGGTGTACAAGAATGCTGGTGATTTTTGTACATTGATTTTGTATCCTGAGACTTTGCTGAAGTTGCTAATCAGCTTAAGGAGATTTTGGGCTCAGACAAGGGGGTTTTCTAGACATACAGTCATGTCATCTGCAAACAGGGACAATTTGACTTCCTGTTTTCCTAATTGAATCCCCTTTATTTCCTTCTCCTGCCTGATTGCCCTGGCCAGAACTTCCAGCTTTATGTTGAATAGGAGTGGTGAGAGAGGGCATCTCTTTCTTGTGCCAGTTTTCAAAGGGAATGCTTCCAGTTTTTGCCCATTCAGTATGATATTGGCTGTGGGTTTGTCATAGAAAGCTCTAATTATTTTGAGAAACGTCCCATCAATACCTAATTTATTGAGAGTTTTTAGCATGAGGTTGTTGAATTTTGTCAAAGGCCTTTTCTGCATCTATTGAGATTATCATGTGGTTTTTGTCTTTGGTTCTGTTTATATGCTGGATTACATTTATTGATTTGTGTATGTTGAACCAGCCTTGGCATCTCAGGGATGAAGCCTACTTGATCATGGTGTATAAGCTTTTTGATGTGCTGCCCCGATTCGGTTTGTCAGTATTTTATTGAGGATTTTTGCGTCAATGTTCATCAAGGATATTGGTCTGAAATTCTCTTTTTTTGGTTGTGTCTCTGCCAGGCTTTGGTACCAGGATGATGCTGGCCTCATAAAATGTGTTAGGGAGTATGCCCTCTTTTTCTATCGATTGAATAGTTTCAGAAGGAATGGTACCAGTTTCTCCTTGTAACCTCCGGTAGAATTTGGCTGTGAATCCATCAAGTCCTGGACTCTTTTTTGTTGGTAAGCTATTGATTATTGCCACAATTTCAGAACCTGTTATTGGTGTATTCAGAGATTCAACTTCTTGGTTTAGTCTTGGGAGGGTGTATCTGTCAAAGAATTTATCCATTTCTTCTAGATTTTCTAGTTTATTTGCATAGAGGTGTTTGTAGTATTCTCTGATGGTAGATTGTATTTCTGTGGGATCGGTGGTGATAGCCCCTTTTCATTTTTTATTGCATCTATTTGGTTCTTCTCTCTTCCTTCTTTATTAGTCTTGCTAGCTGTCTATTTTGTTTATCTTTTCAAAATAGCAGCTCCTGCATTCATTAGTTTTTTGAAAGGGTTTTTTGTGTCTCTATTTCCCTCAGTTCTGCTCTGATTTTAGTTATTTCTAGCTTTCTGCTAGCTTTTGAATGTGTTTACTCTTGCTTTTCTAGTTCTTTTAATTGTGATGTTAGGGTGTCCAATTTTGGATCTTTCCTGCTTTCTCTTGTGGGCATTTAGTGCTATAAATTTCCCTGTACACACTGCTTTGAATGTGTCCCAGAGATTCTGGTATGTTTTGTCTTTGTTCTCGTTAGTTTCAAAGAACATTTATTCCGTCTCATTTAATTATGTACCCAGTAGTCATTCAGGAACAGGTTGTTCAGTTTCCACGTATTTGAGTGGTTTGAGTGAGTTTCTTAATCCTGAGTTCTAGTTTGATTGCACTGTGGTCTGAGAGACAGTTTATTATAATTTCTGTTCTTTACATTTGCTGAGGAGAGCTTTACTTCCAACTATGTGGGTCAATTTTGGAATAGGAGTGGCGTGGTGTTGAAAAAAATGTATATTCTATTGATTTGGGTGGAGAGGTTCTGTAGATGTCTATTAGGTCCACTTTGTGCAGAGCTGAGTTCAATTCCTGTATATCCTTGTTAACTTTCTGTCCTCGTGATCTGTCTAATGTTGACAGTGGGGTGTTAACATCTCCCATTATTATTGTGTGGGAGTTTAAGTCCCTTTGTAGGTCACTCAGGACTTGCTTTATGGAATCTGGGTGCTCCTGTGTTGGGTGCATTATATATTTAGGATAGTTACCTGTTCTTGTTGAATTGATCTCTTTACCATTATGAAATGGCCCTTCCTTTGTCCCTCTTTTGATCTTTGTGGTTTAAGTTCCATTTTGTCAGAGACTAGCATTGGCAACCCCTGCCTTTTTTTGTTTTTCCATTTTCTTGATAGATCTTCCTCCCATCCCTGTATTTTGGAGTCTATTGCTGTCCTCTGCACATGAGATGGGTTTCCTGAATACAGAACACTGATGGGTCTTGACTCCTTATCCAATGTGCCAGTCTGTGTCTTTTAATTGAAGCATTAGCCCATTTACATTTAAAGTTAATATTGTTATGTGGTGAATTTGATCCTGTCATTATGATGTTAGTTGGTTATTTTTGCATCGTTAGTTATGATGGCAGTTTCTTACTAGCCTCGATGGTCTTTACAATTTGGCAATGTTTTTGCAGTGGCTTGTACCGGTTGTTCCTTTCCATGTTTAGTGCTGTCCTCAGGAGCTCTCTTAGGGCAGCCCTGGTGGTGACAAAATCACTCAGCATTTGCATACTGTAAGTATTTTATTTCTCCTTCACTTATGAAATTAGTTTGGCTGGATATGAAATTCTGGGTTGAAAAATTCTTTTCTTTAGAATGTTGAATATTGGCCCCCACTTCTTTTCTGGCTTTGAGTTTCTGCTGAGAGATCAGCTGTTAGTCTGATGGGCTTCCCTTTGTGGGTAACCTGACCTTTCTCTCTGGCCGCCTTAACATTTTTTCCTTCATTCAACTGGTGAATCTGCCAAATTGTGGTGTCTTGGAGTTGCTCTTCTCGACGAGTATCTTTGAGGCATTCTCTGTATTTCCTGAAATCTGAATGTTGGCCTGCTTTGCTAGATTGGGGAGTTTCCTCCTGGATAATATGTTGCAGAGTGTTTTCCCAACTTGGTTCCATTCTCTCCATTTACTTTCAGGTACACCAATCAGATGTAGGTTTGGTCTTTTCACATAGTCCCATATTTCCTTGGAGGCTTTGTTCATTTCTTTTTATTCTTTTTTCTCTAAACTTCCCTTCTCACTTCATTTCATTCATTTCACCTCCATCACTGATACCTTTTCTTCCAGTTGATGCATCAGCTACTGAGGCTCTCTGCAATCTTTGCATAGTTCTCGAAACTTGGCTTTCAGCTCCATCAGCTCCTTTAAGCCCTTCTCTCCATTGGTTATTCTAGTTATCCATTTTCTAATTTTTTTTCAAAGTTTTTAACTTCTTTGCTATTGTTTTGAATTTCCTCCCGTAGCTCAGAGTAGTTTGATCGTCTGAAGCCTTCTTCTCTCAACTCATCAAAGTCATCCTCCATCCAGCTTTGTTCCGTTGCTGGTGAGGAACTGCGTTCCTTTGGAGGAGGAGAGGTGCTCTGCTTTTTAGAGTTTCCAGTTTTTCTGCTCTGTTTTTTCCCCATCTTTGTGGTTTTATCTACTTTTGGTCTTTGATGATGGTGATGTACAGATGGGTTTTTGGTGTGGATGTCCTTTCTGTTTGTTAGTTTTCCTTCTACCAGACAGGACCCTCAGCTGCAGGTCTGTTGGAGTTTACTAGAGGTCCACTCCAGACCCTGTTTGGCTGGGTGTCAGCAGCGGTGGCTGCAGAACAGCGGATTTTCGTGAGACCACAAATTCAGCTGTCTGATAGTTCCTCTGGAAGTTTTGTCTCAGAGGAGTACCGGCCGAGTGAGGTGTCAGTCTGTCCCTACTGGGGGGTGCCTCCCAGTTAGGCTGCTCAGGGGTGAGGGACCCACTTTAGGAGGCAGTCTGTCCGTTCTCAGATCTCCAGCTGCGTGCTGGGAGAACCACTACTCTCTTCAAAGCTGTCAGTCAGACAGGGACATTTAAGTCTGAGTTCCTGCTGATTTTTGTTTGTCTGTGCCCTGCCCCCAGAGGTGGAGCCTACAGAGGCAGGCAGGCCTCCTTGAGCTGTGGTGGGCTCCACCCAGTTCGAGCTTCCTGGCTGCTTTGTTTACCTAAGCAAGCCTGGGCAATGGCGGGCCCCTCCCCCAGCCTCGCTGCTGCCTTGCAGCTTGATCTCAGACTGCTGTGCTAGCAATCAGCGAGACTCCGTGGGCATAGGACCCTCGAGCCAGGTGCGGGACACAATCTCCTGGTGTGCCGTTTTCCAGGCCCGTTGGAAAAGCGCAGTATTAGGGTGGGACTGACCCGATTTTCCAGGTGCCGTCTGTTACCCCTTTCTTTGACTAGGAAAGGGAACTCCCTGACCCCTTGCCTTCCCGAGTGAGGCAATGCCTCGCCCTGCTTCGGCTCGCGCACAGTGCGCTCACCGACTGTCCTGCACCCACTGTTTGGCACTCCCTAGTGAGATGAACCGGTACCTCAAGGAAATGCAGAAATCACCGTCTTCTGTGTCGCTCAGGCTGGGAGCTGTAGACCGGAGCTGTTCCTATTCGCCATCTTGTTCTGCATAGTTTTTATGTGAAGATATTTCTTTTTCTACCATAGTCCTCAAAGCACTCCAAATGTCCACTAGCAGATTCTATAAAAAGAGTTTTTCAAACTGCTCAATCAAAAGTAGGTTCAACTCTGTGACATTAATGCACACATCACAAAAAGTTTGTCAGAATGCTTCTGTATAGTTTTTATATGTAGATATTTCCCTTTCCAAGATAGGTCTCAAACCGCTCCAAACGTCCCCTTGCGGGTACTACAAAAAGAGAGTTTCAAAGCTGCTCTATCAAAGTAAAGTTCAACTCTGTGAGATGAATGCACACATCACAGAGAAGTTTGTCAGAATGCTTCTGTCTACTTTTTATATGAAGATATTTCCATTTCCAAGATAGTCCTCAAACTCAAGAAATGTCCCCTTGCATAAAAGACAAAAACAGAGTTTCAAAACTGCTCTGTCAAAAGTAAAGTTCAACTCTGTGAGAAGAATGCATGTATCACAAATGCATTTGTCAGAATGCTTCTGTCTGGTTTTTATGTGAAGATATTTCTTTTTCCACAGTAGGCCTCAAAGTGCTCCAAATGTCCAATTGCAGATTCTACAACAAGAGGTTTTCAAAGCTGCTCTATCAAAAGTAAGGTTCAATTCTGTGAACACATATCACAAAGAAGTTTTGTCAGAATGCTTCTCGCTAGTTTTTATGTGAAGATATATTGTTTTCCACTATTGGACTCAAACTGCTCAAAATGTCCAATTCCCAATTATACAGAAATCATGTCTCAAAAGCTGCCCTATCAAAAGTATAGTTCAAAACTGTGAGATGAAGGCACACATTGAAAGAAGTTCATCAGAATAATTCTGTGTTTTTTATGTAAAGATATTTCTTTTTCCACCATAGTCATCAAAGCGCTCCAAATGTCCACTTGCCGATTCTACAAAAAAGAGTTTTTAAAAAAACTGCTCAACCAAAAGTAAGGTTCAACTCTGTACATTAATGGACTCATCACAAAGAAGCTTTTCACAATGCTTCTATATGGATTTCATAAGAAGATATTTCCCTTTCAAAGTTAGGCTTCAAACCGCTCCAATGGTCCCCTTGCAGATACTACAAAAAGAGAGTTTCAAAGCTGCTTTATCAAAAGTAAATTTCA
>NW_022096372.1:0-635 GCF_006542625.1 Nomascus leucogenys
TATTTATTTATGAATGGACCACGTCTAAATGTCTCAGTCATTGGGGAATCCCGGTGTCTCTCATATTTATGAATGGACCACGTTCTAAATGTCTCAGTCATTGGGGAATCCCGTTGTCTGTCATATTTATGAATGGACCACCTTCTAATGTCTCAGTCATTGGGGAATCCCGGTGTCTGTCATGTTTATGAATGGACCACGCTCTATATGTCTCAGTCATTGGGGAATCCCGGTGTGTGTCATATTTATGAATGGACCATGTTCTAAATGTCTCAGTCATTGGGAATCCCAGTGTCATATTTATTTATGAATGGACCACGTTCTAAATGTCTCAGTCAATGGGAATCCCGTTGTCTGTCATATTTATGAATGGACCAAGTTGTTATCTCTCCATCATTGGGGAATCACGGTGTCTGTCATATTTATGAATGGACAAAGTTCTAAATGTCTCAGACATTGGGGAATCCCAGTGTCTATATAATTATGAATGGACCACGTTCTAAATGTCTCCGTCATTGGGGGAAATCCCGGTGTCTGTCATATTTATGAATGGACCAGCGTTGTAAATGTCTCAGTATTGGGGATTTCCCGGTGTCTGTCATATTTATGAATGACCACGTTCTAAATGTCTCAGT
>NW_022096373.1:0-11008 GCF_006542625.1 Nomascus leucogenys
TATAGGCCCTTTAGGGCTCGGAATGTACACTTGCAGTTTCTACAGAAAGAGTGTTTCAGAACTGCTCAATCAAAAGTAAGCTTCAACTCTGTTAGTTGAATGCACAGAACAGAAAGAAGTTTCACAAAATGCTTCTGTGTAGTTTTTGTTTAAAGATATCGCTTTTTCCACTAGGCCCTTTAGCGCTTGGAATTTGCACAGGCAGTTTCTACAGAAAGAGTGTTTCAGAACTGCTCAATCAAAAGTAAGTTTCAACTCTGTTAGTTGAATGGACTGAACAGAAAGAAGTTACACAGAATGCTTTTGTGTAGTTTTTATTTGGAGATATTACTTTTACCCCTGTAGGCCCCTTGGCACTCCGAATGTCCACATGCAGTTTCTACAGAAAGAGTGTTTCAGAAGTGCTCTATCAAAAGGAAGCTTCAACTCTGTTTGTTGAATGCACAGAACAGAAAGAAGTTTGACAGAATGCTTCTGTGTACTTTTTATTTGAAGATAACTCTTTTTTCACTATAGGCCTTTAGTGCTCGGAATGTCCACTTGCCGTTTCTAGGGAAAGAGTGTTTCAGATCTGCTCAATCAAAAGTAAGCTTCAACTCTGTTAGATGAATGCACAGAACAGAAAGAAGTGTCACAGAATGATTCTGTGTAGTTTTTATTTGGAGATATTCTTTTCCACTATAGGACCCTTAGCACTCGGAATGTCCACTTGCAGTTTCTACAGAAAGAGTGTTTCAGAACTGCTCAACCAAAAGTATGCTTCAACTCTGTTAGTTGAATGCACAGAACAGAAAGAAGTTTCACCGAATGCTTCTGTGTAGTTTTTATTTGAAGATATCCTTTTTTCACTATAGGCCCTTTAGCGCTCGGAATGTCCACTTGCAGTTTCTACAGAAAGAGTGTTTCAGAACTGCTCAATCAAAATTAAGCTTCAACTCTGTTAAATGAATGCACAGAACAGAAAGAAGTTTCACCGAATGCTTCTGTGTAGTTTTTATTTGAAGATATCCCTTTTTCACTATAGGCCCTTTAGCGCTCGCAATGTCCACTTGCAGTTTCTACAGAAAGAGTGTTTCAGAACTGCTCAATCAAAATTAAGCTTCAACTCTGTTAAATGAATGCACAGAACAGAAAGAAGTTTCACAGAATGCTTCTGGGTAGTTTTTATTTGAACATATCCCTTTTTCCCCTATAGGCCCTTTGGCGCTCGAAACGACAAATTGCAGTATCTACAGAAAGAGTGTTTCAGAACTGCTCAATCAAAAGTAAGCTTCAACTCTGTTAGTTGAATGCACGGAACAGAAAGAAATTTCACAGAATGCTTCTGTGTAGTTTTTATCTGAAGATATCCCTTTTTCCACTGTAGGCCCCTTAGCGCTCGAAATGTCAACTTGCAGTTTTTATAGAAATAGAGTTTCAGAACTTCTCAATCAAAATTAAGCTTCAACTCGGTTAGTTGAATGGACTGAACAGAAAGAAGTTACACAGAATGCTTTTGTGCAGTTTTTACTTGAAGATACTTCTTTTACCACTGTAATCACCTTAGCACTCCGAATGTCCCCTTGCAGTTTCTACAGAAAGAGTGTTTCAGAACTGCTCAATCAAAAGTAAGCTTCAACTCTCTTAGTTGAATGCACAGAACAGAAAGAAGTATGACAGAATGCTTCTGTGTAGTTTTTATTTGAACATTTACCTTTTTCCACTAGAGGCATATAGCGTTCATAATGTCCAATTGCTGTTTCTACAGAAAGAGAGTTTCAGAACTGCTCAATCAAAGGGAAGCTTCATTTCTGTTTGTTGAATGCACAGAAAAGAAAGAAATTTCACAGAATGCTTCTGTGTAGTTTTTATTTGAACATATCCCATTTTTCACTATAGGCCCTTTAGTGCTCGGAATGTCCACTTGCAGTTTCTACAGAAAGAGTGTTTCAGATCTGCTCAATCAAAAGTAAGCTTCATCTCTGTTAGTTCAATGCACAGAACAGAAAGAAGCTTCACAGAATGCTTCTGTGTAGTTTGTATTTGGAGATATTCCTTTTTCCACTATAGGAAGCTGAGCGCTCGGAATGTCCACTTGCAGTTTCTACAGAAAGAGTGTTTCAGAACTGCTCAATCAAAAGTATGCTTCAACTCTGTTAGTTGAATGCACAGAAGAGAAAGAAGTTTCACAGAATGCTACTGTGTAGTTTTTATTTGAAGATATCCCTTTTTTCACTATAGGCCCCTTAGCGCTCGGAATGTCCACTTGCAGTTTCTACAGAAAGAGTGTTTCAGAACTGCTCAATCAAAAGTAAGCTTCAACTCTGTTAGTTGAATGGACTGAACAGAAAGAAGTTACACAGAATGCTTCTGTGTAGTTTTTATTGGCAGATATATCTTTTACCACTATAGGTCCCTCAGCACTCCGAATGTTCACTTGCAGTTTCTACAGAAAGAGTGTTTCAGATCTGCTCAATCAAAAGTAAGCTTCAACTCTGTTAGTTTAATGCACAGAAGAGAAAGAAGTTTGACAGAATGCTTCTCTGTAGTTTTTATTTGAAGATATACCTTTTTCCACTATAGGCCTTTAGGGTTCAGAATGTCCACTTGCGGTTTCTACAGAAAGAGTGTTTCAGAACTGCTCAATCAAAAGTAAGCTTCAACTCTGTTAGATGAAGGCACAGAAGAGAAAGAAGTTGCACAGAATGCTTCTGTGTAGTTTTTATTTGAAGATGTTCCTATTTCCACTAAAGGCTCTTTAGCGTTCAGAATTTCCACTTGCAGTTTCTACAGAAAGAGTGTTTGAGAACTGCTCTATCAAAAGTATGCTTCAACTCTGTTAGTTGAATGAACACAACAGAAAGAAGTTTCACAGAATGCTTCTGTGTAGTTTTTATTTGAAGATATCCCTTTTTTCACTATAGGCCCTTTAGCGCTCGCAATGTCCACTTGCAGTTTCTACAGAAAGAGTGTTTCAGAACTGCTCAATCAAAAGTAAGTTTCAACTCTGTTAGTTCAATGCACAGAACAGAAAGAAGTTTCACAGAATGCTTCTGTGTAGTTTTTATATGAAGATATCCCTTTTTCCAGTATAGGCTCTTTAGCGCTCGAAACGTCAACTTGCAGTATCTACAGAAGGAGTGTTTCAGAACTGGTCAATCAAAAGTAAGCTTCAACTCTGTTAGCTGAATGGACCGAACAGAAAGAAGTTACACAGAACGCTTCTGTGTAGTTTTTATTTGAAGATATTCCTTTTACCACTGTTGGCCCCTTAGCACTCCGAATGTCAACTTGCAGTTTCTACAGAAAGAGTGTTACAGAAGTGCTCAATCAAAAGTAATCTTCAACTCTGTTAGTAGAATGCAGAGAACAGAAAGAAGTTTGACAGAATGCTTCTATGTAGTTTTTATTTGAAGATATCACTTTTTTCACTATAGGCCCTTTAGGGCTCGGAATGTCCACTTGCAGTTTCTACAGAAAGAGTGTTTCAGAACTGCTCAATCAAAAGTAAGCTTCAACTCTGTTAGTTGAATGGACTGAACAGAAAGAAGTTACACAGAATGCTTCTGTGTAGTTTTTATTGGCAGATATAACTTTTACCACTATAGGTCCCTCAGCACTCCGAATGTTCACTTGCAGTTTCTACAGAAAGAGTGTTTCAGAACTGCTCAATCAAAAGTAAGCTTCAACTCTGTTAGTTTAATGCACAGAAGAGAAAGAAGTTTGACAGAATGCTTCTGTGTAGTTTTTATTTGAAGATATACCTTTTTCCACTATAGGCCTTTAGGGTTCAGAATGTCCACTTGCGGTTTCTACAGAAAGAGTGTTTCAGAACTGCTCAATCAAAAGTAAGCTTCAACTCTGTTAGATGAAGGCACAGAAGAGAAAGAAGTTGCACAGAATGCTTCTGTGTAGTTTTTATTTGAAGATGTTCCTATTTCCACTAAAGGCTCTTTAGCGTTCAGAATTTCCACTTGCAGTTTCTACAGAAAGAGTGTTTGAGAACTGCTCTATCAAAAGTATGCTTCAACTCTGTTAGTTGAATGAACACAACAGAAAGAAGTTTCACAGAATGCTTCTGTGTAGTTTTTATTTGAAGATATCCCTTTTTTCACTATAGGCCCTTTAGCGCTCGCAATGTCCACTTGCAGTTTCTACAGAAAGAGTGTTTCAGAACTGCTCAATCAAAAGTAAGTTTCAACTCTGTTAGTTCAATGCACAGAACAGAAAGAAGTTTCACAGAATGCTTCTGTGTAGTTTTTATATGAAGATATCCCTTTTTCCAGTATAGGCTCTTTAGCGCTCGAAACGTCAACTTGCAGTATCTACAGAAGGAGTGTTTCAGAACTGGTCAATCAAAAGTAAGCTTCAACTCTGTTAGCTGAATGGACCGAACAGAAAGAAGTTACACAGAACGCTTCTGTGTAGTTTTTATTTGAAGATATTCCTTTTACCACTGTTGGCCCCTTAGCACTCCGAATGTCAACTTGCAGTTTCTACAGAAAGAGTGTTACAGAAGTGCTCAATCAAAAGTAATCTTCAACTCTGTTAGTAGAATGCAGAGAACAGAAAGAAGTTTGACAGAATGCTTCTATGTAGTTTTTATTTGAAGATATCACTTTTTTCACTATAGGCCCTTTAGGGCTCGGAATGTACACTTGCAGTTTCTACAGAAAGAGTGTTTCAGAACTGCTCAATCAAAAGTAAGCTTCAACTCTGTTAGTTGAATGCACAGAACAGAAAGAAGTTTCACAAAATGCTTCTGTGTAGTTTTTGTTTAAAGATATCACTTTTTCCACTATAGGCCCTTTAGCGCTTGGAATTTGCACAGGCAGTTTCTACAGAAAGAGTGTTTCAGAACTGCTCAATCAAAAGTAAGTTTCAACTCGGTTAGTTGAATGGACTGAACAGAAAGAAGTTGCACAGAATGCTTTTGTGTAGTTTTTATTTGGAGATATTACTTTTACCCCTGTAGGCCCCTTGGCACTCCGAATGTCCACATGCAGTTTCTACAGAAAGAGTGTTTCAGAAGTGCTCTATCAAAAGGAAGCTTCAACTCTGTTTGTTGAATGCACAGAACAGAAAGAAGTTTGACAGAATGCTTCTGTGTACTTTTTATTTGAAGATAACTCTTTTTTCACTATAGGCCTTTAGTGCTCGGAATGTCCACTTGCCGTTTCTAGGGAAAGAGTGTTTCAGATCTGCTCAATCAAAAGTAAGCTTCAACTCTGTTAGATGAATGCACAGAACAGAAAGAAGTGTCACAGAATGATTCTGTGTAGTTTTTATTTGGAGATATTCTTTTTCCACTATAGGACCCTTAGCACTCGGAATGTCCACTTGCAGTTTCTACAGAAAGAGTGTTTCAGAACTGCTCAACCAAAAGTATGCTTCAACTCTGTTAGTTGAATGCACAGAACAGAAAGAAGTTTCACCGAATGCTTCTGTGTAGTTTTTATTTGAAGATATCCCTTTTTTCACTATAGGCCCTTTAGCGCTCGCAATGTCCACTTGCAGTTTCTACAGAAAGAGTGTTTCAGAACTGCTCAATCAAAATTAAGCTTCAACTCTGTTAAATGAATGCACAGAACAGAAAGAAGTTTCACCGAATGCTTCTGTGTAGTTTTTATTTGAAGATATCCCTTTTTTCACTATAGGCCCTTTAGCGCTCGCAATGTCCACTTGCAGTTTCTACAGAAAGAGTGTTTCAGAACTGCTCAATCAAAATTAAGCTTCAACTCTGTTAAATGAATGCACAGAACAGAAAGAAGTTTCACAGAATGCTTCTGGGTAGTTTTTATTTGAACATATCCCTTTTTCCCCTATAGGCCCTTTGGCGCTCGAAACGACAAATTGCAGTATCTACAGAAAGAGTGTTTCAGAACTGCTCAATCAAAAGTAAGCTTCAACTCTGTTAGTTGAATGCACGGAACAGAAAGAAATTTCACAGAATGCTTCTGTGTAGTTTTTATCTGAAGATATCCCTTTTTCCACTGTAGGCCCCTTAGCGCTCGAAATGTCAACTTGCAGTTTTTATAGAAATAGAGTTTCAGAACTTCTCAATCAAAATTAAGCTTCAACTCGGTTAGTTGAATGGACTGAACAGAAAGAAGTTACACAGAATGCTTTTGTGCAGTTTTTACTTGAAGATACTTCTTTTACCACTGTAATCACCTTAGCACTCCGAATGTCCCCTTGCAGTTTCTACAGAAAGAGTGTTTCAGAACTGCTCAATCAAAAGTAAGCTTCAACTCTCTTAGTTGAATGCACAGAACAGAAAGAAGTATGACAGAATGCTTCTGTGTAGTTTTTATTTGAACATTTACCTTTTTCCACTAGAGGCATATAGCGTTCATAATGTCCAATTGCTGTTTCTACAGAAAGAGAGTTTCAGAACTGCTCAATCAAAGGGAAGCTTCATTTCTGTTTGTTGAATGCACAGAAAAGAAAGAAATTTCACAGAATGCTTCTGTGTAGTTTTTATTTGAAGATATCCCATTTTTCACTATAGGCCCTTTAGTGCTCGGAATGTCCACTTGCAGTTTCTACAGAAAGAGTGTTTCAGATCTGCTCAATCAAAAGTAAGCTTCAACTCTGTTAGTTCAATGCACAGAACAGAAAGAAGCTTCACAGAATGCTTCTGTGTAGTTTGTATTTGGAGATATTCCTTTTTCCACTATAGGAAGCTGAGCGCTCGGAATGTCCACTTGCAGTTTCTACAGAAAGAGTGTTTCAGAACTGCTCAATCAAAAGTATGCTTCAACTCTGTTAGTTGAATGCACAGAAGAGAAAGAAGTTTCACAGAATGCTACTGTGTAGTTTTTATTTGAAGATATCCCTTTTTTCACTATAGGCCCCTTAGCGCTCGGAATGTCCACTTGCAGTTTCTACAGAAAGAGTGTTTCAGAACTGCTCAATCAAAAGTAAGCTTCAACTCTGTTAGTTGAATGGACTGAACAGAAAGAAGTTACACAGAATGCTTCTGTGTAGTTTTTATTGGCAGATATAACTTTTACCACTATAGGTCCCTCAGCACTCCGAATGTTCACTTGCAGTTTCTACAGAAAGAGTGTTTCAGATCTGCTCAATCAAAAGTAAGCTTCAACTCTGTTAGTTTAATGCACAGAAGAGAAAGAAGTTTGACAGAATGCTTCTGTGTAGTTTTTATTTGAAGATATACCTTTTTCCACTATAGGCCTTTAGGGTTCAGAATGTCCACTTGCGGTTTCTACAGAAAGAGTGTTTCAGAACTGCTCAATCAAAAGTAAGCTTCAACTCTGTTAGATGAAGGCACAGAAGAGAAAGAAGTTGCACAGAATGCTTCTGTGTAGTTTTTATTTGAAGATGTTCCTATTTCCACTAAAGGCTCTTTAGCGTTCAGAATTTCCACTTGCAGTTTCTACAGAAAGAGTGTTTGAGAACTGCTCTATCAAAAGTATGCTTCAACTCTGTTAGTTGAATGAACACAACAGAAAGAAGTTTCACAGAATGCTTCTGTGTAGTTTTTATTTGAAGATATCCCTTTTTTCACTATAGGCCCTTTAGCGCTCGCAATGTCCACTTGCAGTTTCTACAGAAAGAGTGTTTCAGAACTGCTCAATCAAAAGTAAGTTTCAACTCTGTTAGTTCAATGCACAGAACAGAAAGAAGTTTCACAGAATGCTTCTGTGTAGTTTTTATATGAAGATATCCCTTTTTCCAGTATAGGCTCTTTAGCGCTCGAAACGTCAACTTGCAGTATCTACAGAAGGAGTGTTTCAGAACTGGTCAATCAAAAGTAAGCTTCAACTCTGTTAGCTGAATGGACCGAACAGAAAGAAGTTACACAGAACGCTTCTGTGTAGTTTTTATTTGAAGATATTCCTTTTACCACTGTTGGCCCCTTAGCACTCCGAATGTCAACTTGCAGTTTCTACAGAAAGAGTGTTACAGAAGTGCTCAATCAAAAGTAATCTTCAACTCTGTTAGTAGAATGCAGAGAACAGAAAGAAGTTTGACAGAATGCTTCTATGTAGTTTTTATTTGAAGATATCACTTTTTTCACTATAGGCCCTTTAGGGCTCGGAATGTACACTTGCAGTTTCTACAGAAAGAGTGTTTCAGAACTGCTCAATCAAAAGTAAGCTTCAACTCTGTTAGTTGAATGGACTGAACAGAAAGAAGTTACACAGAATGCTTCTGTGTAGTTTTTATTGGCAGATATAACTTTTACCACTATAGGTCCCTCAGCACTCCGAATGTTCACTTGCAGTTTCTACAGAAAGAGTGTTTCAGATCTGCTCAATCAAAAGTAAGCTTCAACTCTGTTAGTTGAATGCACGGAACAGAAAGAAATTTCACAGAATGCTTCTGTGTAGTTTTTATCTGAAGATATCCCTTTTTCCACTGTAGGCCCCTTAGCGCTCGAAATGTCAACTTGCAGTTTTTATAGAAATAGAGTTTCAGAACTTCTCAATCAAAATTAAGCTTCAACTCGGTTAGTTGAATGGACTGAACAGAAAGAAGTTACACAGAATGCTTTTGTGCAGTTTTTACTTGAAGATACTTCTTTTACCACTGTAATCACCTTAGCACTCCGAATGTCCCCTTGCAGTTTCTACAGAAAGAGTGTTTCAGAAGTGCTCAATCAAAAGTAGGCTTCAAATCTGTTAGTTTAATGCACAGAACAGAAAGAAGTTTGACAGAATGCTTCTGTGTAGTTTTTATTTCAAGATATACCTTTTTCCACTATAGGTCTTTAGCATTCAGAATGTCCACTTGCTGTTTCTACAGAAAGGGTTTTTTAGCACTGCTCAATCAAAAGTAAGCTTCAACTCTGTTAGTTGAATGCACAGAACAGAAAGAAGTTTCACAGAATGCTTCTGTGTAGGATTTATTTGAACATATCCCTTTTTCCACTATAGGCACTATGGCGCTCCAAACGTCAAATTGCAGTATCTACAGAAAGAGTGTTACAGAACTGCTCAATCAAAAGTAAGCTTCATCTCTGTTAGTTGAATGGACCGAACAGAAAGAAGTTACACAGAACTCTTCTGTGTAGTTTTTATTTGAAGATATTCCTTTTGCCACTATAGGCCCCGTGGCATTCCGAATCAACTTGCAGTTTCTACAGAAAGCGTGTTTCAGAACTGCTCAATCAAAAGTAAGCTTCAACCCTGCTAGATGAATGCACAGAGGAGAAAGAAGTTGCACAGAATGCTTCTGTGTAGTTTTTATTTGAAGATATTCCTTTTTCCTCAAAAGGCCCTTTAGCGTTCAGAATGTACACTTCCAGTTTCTACAGAAAGAGTGTTTCAGAAGTGCTCAATCAAAAGTAAGCTTCAACTCTGTTAGTTGAATTCACAGAACAGAAGGAAGATTCACAGAATGCTTCTGTGTAATTTTACTTGAAGATATCCCTTTTTCCACTACAGGCCCTTTAGAGCTCGAAATGTCAACCTCCAGTTTCTACAGAAAGACTGCTTCAGAACTGCTCAATCAAAAGTAAGCTTCACTCTGTTAGTTGAATTCACAGAACAGAAGGAAGTTTCACAGAATGCTTCTGTGTAGTTTTTACTTGAAGATATCCCTTTTTCCACTACAGGCCCTTTAGAGCTCGAAATGTCAACCTCCAGTTTCTACAGAAAGACTGTTTCAGAACTGCTCAATCAAAAGTAAGCTTCAACTCTGTTAGTTGAATGGACTGAACAGAAGAAGTTACACAGAATGCTTCTGTGTGTTTTTATTGGAATATAATCCTTTTACCACTATAGGCCCCTTAGCACTCCGAATGTCCACTTGCAGTTTCTACAGAAAGAGTGCTTCAGATCTCCTCAATCAAAAGTAAGCTTCAACTCTGTTAGTTGAATGCACAGAACAAAAGGAGTTTCACAGAATGCTTCTGTGTAGTTTTTATTTGAAGATATCCCTTTTCCACTATAGGCCCTTTAGCGCTCGAAATGTCAACTTGCAGTTTTTATAGAAATAGAGTTTCAGAACTTCTCAATCAAAATTAAGCTTCAACTCGGTTAGTTGAATGGACTGAACAGAAAGAAGTTACACAGAATGCTTTTGTGCAGTTTTTACTTGAAGATACTTCTTTTACCACTGTAGTCACCTTAGCACTCCGAATGTCCCCTTGCAGTTTCTACAGAAAGAGTGTTTCAGAACTGCTCAATCAAAAGTAAGCTTCAACTCTGTTAGTTGAATGCACAGAACAGAAAGAAGTTTCACAGATGCTTCTGTGTAGTTTTTATTTGAACATTACCTTTTCCACTAGAGGCATATAGCGTTCATAATGTCCAATTGCTGTTTCTACAGAAAGAGAGTTTCAGAACTGCTCAATCAAAGGGAAGCTTCATTTCTGTTTGTTGAATGCACAGAAAAGAAAGAAATTTCACAGAATGCTTCTGTGTAGTTTTATTTGAAGATATCCCATTTTTCACTATAGGCCCTTTAGTGCTCGGAATGTCCACTTGCAGTTTCTACAGAAAGAGTGTTTCAGATCTGCTCAATCAAAAGTAAGCTTCAACTCTGTTAGTTCAATGCACAGAACAGAAAGAAGCTTCACAGAATGCTTCTGTGTGTTTGTATTTGGAGATATTCCTTTTTCCACTATAGGAAGCTGAGCGCTCGGAATGTCACTTGCAGTTCTACAGAAAGAGTGTTTCAGAACTGCTCAATCAAAAGTATGCTTCAACTCTGTTAGTTGAATGCACAGAAGAGAAAGAAGTTTCACAGAATGCTACTGTGTAGTTTTATTTGAAGATATCCCTTTTTTCACTATAGGCCCCTTAGCGCTCGGAATGTCCACTTGCAGTTTCTACAGAAAGAGTGTTTCAGAACTGCTCAATCAAAAGTAAGCTTCAACTCTGTTAGTTGAATGACTGAACAGAAAGAAGTTACACAGAATGCTTCTGTGTAGTTTTTATTGGCAGATATAATTTTACCACTATAGGTCCCTCAGCACTCCGAATGTTCACTTGCAGTTTCACAGAAGAGTGTTTCAGATCTGCTCAATCAAAAGTAAGCTTCAACTCTGTTAGTTGAA
>NW_022096374.1:0-12386 GCF_006542625.1 Nomascus leucogenys
TCCACATAAAAACTAGACATAAGCCTTCTGACAAACTTGTTTGTCATGAGTGCATTCATCTCACGGAGTTGAACCTTACTTTTGATAGAGCAGCTTTGAAACAGTCCTTTTGTACAATCTGCAAGTGGACATTTGGATCGCTTTGAGGCCTATGGTGGAAAAGGAAATATCTTCACATAAAAACTAGACAGAAGCATTCTGACAAACTTCTTTGAGATGTGTGCATTCATCTCACAGTGTTGAACCTTACTTTTGAGAGAGCAGATTTGAAACACTCTTTTTGTAGAATCTGCAATTGGGCATTTCGAGCGCTTTGAGGCCTATCTTGGAAAAGGAAATATCTACACATAAAAACAAGACAGAAGCATCCTGACAAACAAATTTGTGATGTGTGCATTCATTTCACAGAATTGAACCTTACTTTTGATAGAGCAGGTTTAAAACACTCTTTTTGTATTATCTGCAAGTGGACATTTGGAGTGCTTTGAGGCCTATGGTCAAAAGGAAATATCTTCATATAAAAACTAGACAAAGCATTGTGAAACTTCTTTGTGATGCGTCCATTCATCTCACAGAGTAGAACCTTACTTTTGATAAAGCATTTTGAAACTCACTTTTTTTGTGTCTGCAAGGGGACATTTTGAGTGCTTTGACGCTTATTGTGGAAAAGGAAATATCTTCACATAATAACTAGACTGGAAGCATTGTGAGAAACTTCATTTTGATGTGAGCATTCATCTCACAGAGTTGAAACTTACTTTTGATAGAGCAGTTTTGAAACTTTCTTTTTGTACTATCTGCAAGGTGACATTTGAGTGCTTTAGGGCTATATTGAGGCCTATGGTGGAAATGGAAACATCTTCACATAAAAACCAGGCAGAAGCATTCTGACAAACTTTTCTGTGACATGTGCATTCATCTCACAGAGTTGAACCTTACTTTTGATTGAGCTGTTTAGAAACACTCTTTTTTAAGAATCTGCAAGTGGACATTTGGAGTGCTTCCAGGCCTATTGTGGAAAAGTAAATATCTTCAGATTAAAATTAGACAGATGCATTCTGACAAACATCTTGGAGATATGTGCATTCAACTCACAAAGTTGAAACTTAGTTTTGATGGAGCAGCTTTGAATCCCTCTTTTTGTAGAATCTGCAAGTGGATTTTGAGTGCTTTGACGCCTATCATGGAAAAGAAAGTATCTTCACATAATAACTAGACAGAAGCATTCTGACAAGCTTCTTTGTGATGTGTGCATTCATCTCACAGATTTGAACATTACTTTTGATAGAGCAGTTTTAAAACTCTCTTTTTATAGTATCTGCAAGGTGATGTTTGGAGAGCTTTAGGGCTATATTGGAAAAGGAAATATCTTCACATAAAAACTAGATAGAAGCATTCTGACAAACTTCCTGGTGATGTGTGCATTCATCTCACAGAGTTGAAACTTACTTTTGATAAAGCAGTTTTGAAACACTCTTTTTGTAGAATCTGCAAGCAGACATTTGGAGTGTTTTTGGATGCTAATGGTGGAAAATAAATTATCTCCAGATAAAATTAGACAGAAGAATTCTGACAAACTTCATTAGAGATGTTGCATCAACTCACAGAGGTGAGCCTTACTTTTTGATAGAGCACCTTTGAACCCCTCTTTTTGTAGAATCTACAGTGGACATTTGGAGTGCTTTGAGTTTATGGTGGAAAAGGATATATCTTCACATGAAAAGTAGAACAGAAGCAGTCTGCAGAATTATTCTTGTGAATGTGATGCAGTCATCTCAAGAGTTGAACCTTATTTTTCGAAGAGCATTTTTGAAAACTCTTATTGTTAGATCTGGCCAGTGGACTATTTGTAGCTCTTTAGGCCTATGGTGGAAAAGGAAATATTTCACATAAAAACTGACAGAAGCTTCTGACATTACTTGTTTGTGATGTGGTATTCACCTCCAGAGTTGATCCTTAATTTTGATAGAGCAGTTTTGAAAACTCTTTTTGGTAGAATCTGCAAGTGTCCATTTGGATGCTTTGAGGCTATTCGGATGGACAAAGGAATATATCTTCTCAATAAAACCTAGACAGAAGCATTCTGACAAACTTCATTTGTGATGTGTGCATATCATCCTCAGAGTTGAACCTTACTTTTTGATCAGAGCAGTTCTTTGAAACTATTTTTGTAATTCTGCAAGGTGATATTTGGAGTGCTTTAGGCTTTTTGAAAAGAAATATTCACTTTAAACTAGACAGAAGATTCTGACAACATTCTTGTGATATGTGTATTATCTCAAGATGAATTACTTTTGATAGGGCGCTTTGAACCCTCTTTTTTTACGTTTGCCAAGTGGACATTTTGTGATTCTTGCAGACTTACTTTTAGGAAAGGAAATGTCTTCAATAAATAATAACTGAAAGCATTCCAAATGACTTTGTGAGTGCGGCTTCATCTCACAGAGTAAACTACTTTTGATTGAGCAGTTTAGAACACTGTATTTGTATATTCAGCAAGTGGACATATTTGGACGCCCGCTTCTGAAGCTTTAACCCCACTCGGATAACACCCTACCCCACATCATATGCCCTACATTAAAACAACCCCATAGCGAAACATCAGCCTGACAGACTCGCCTCTTGTTGTCTCGTGCATTCCACCTCACCCACTTCGACTGCCCCATTGCCTACTTTTAAAAAGAGCAGCTTTTGAAACACATTTTTTGTAGAATCTGCAATTGGACATTCAGAGCACTTTGTGGGCCTATTCTTGGAAAAGGAAATATCTCCACATAAAAATTAGACAGAAGCATTGTGACATAACTTCTTTGAGATGTGCACATTCATCTCACAGGTTGAACTTACCTTTTGATATGAACCAGTTTTGAAAGACTCTTTGTAGTATCTGCAAGGGATATTTTGAGTGCTTTGAGGCCTATCTTGGAAACAGAAAATATCTTCACATAAAAACTAGACAGAAAATTCTGAGAAACTCTTTGTGATGTGTGCATTAATCTCACAGAGCTGAACTTTCTTTGATGAGTGGTTTTGAAAACACTCCTTTGTAGAATCTGCAAGTGGACATTTGGAGTGCATTGTGGCCTATGGTAGAAAAGGAAATATCTACACATAAAATCTAGACAAAGCAATCCAGAGAATCTTTTTGTGATGTGTGCATCATCTCCGGAAGTTAAATTCTCTTTTGATTGAGCAGCTTTGAAAACTCTCATTTTGTAGCATCTGCAAGTGGACATTTGGAGAACTTTGACGACTATGGTACAATAGGAAATATCTTCACATAAAACTAGACAGAAGAATTCTGAGAAACTTCTTTCTCAGTGCTTCAAAACTGCTCCAATCAAAAGAAATATTTATCTCTAGGAGATGAATGTACTCATCACAAAAGGTTTCTCGGCAGGCGCGTGGCTCATGCCTGTAATCCCAGCACTTTGGGAGGCCAAGGTGGGCGGATCACGAGGTCAGGAGATTGAGACCATCCTGGCTAACACGGTGAACCCCGTCTCTATAAAAAAAAAATACAAAAAATTAGCCGGCGAGGTGGCGGGTGCCTGTGGTCCCAGCTACTCTGGAGGCTGAGGGAGGAGAATGGTGAACCTGGGAGGTGGAGCTTGCAGTGAGCCGAGATTGCGCCACTGCACTCCAGCCTGGGTGACAGAGTAGACTCCATCTCAAAAAAAAAAAAAAGAAGTTTTCAGAATGCTTCTGTCAATTTTTATAGAAGATATTTTCTTCCCCACAATAGGACTCAAAGCGCTCAAAATGTCCACTTGCAGATTCTACAAAAGAGAGTTTCCAAACTCCTCCCTCAAAAGAAAGTTTCAACACTGGAGGTGAATGCATACATCACAAAGAAGTTTCTCAGAATTCTTCTGTCTAGTTTTTATGTGAAGATATTCCCTTTTCCACAATAGCCTCAAAGCACTCCAAACGTCCACTTGCAGATTGTACAAAAGAGAGATTCAAAACTGCCTTCAATGAAAGAAAGGTTTAACTCTGTGAGATGAATGACACATCAGAAAGAAGTTTCTCAGTTTCCTTCTGTCTGGATTTTATGTGAAGATATTTCCTTTCTACCATAGGCCACAAATCGCTCCAAATATCCCACTTGCAGATTCTACAAAAAGAGTGTTTTCTCAACTCTCCATCAAAAGAAGGGTTCAACTATGTGTGATAAATGCAACAATCACAAAGAAGTTTCTCAGAATTTTCTGTCTAATTTCTATGTGAAGATATTTCCTTTTACACCATAGACCTCAAAGTGCTCCAAATATCCACTTGCAGATTCTACAAAAAGAGAGTTTCAAACTGCTCCATCAAAAGAAGGGTTAACTCAGTGATTTGAATGCACACACCACAAAGAAGTTTCTCAGACTGCTTCTTCTAGATGATATGTGAAGATACTTCCTTTTCTACCATAGGCCTCAAAGCCTCCAAATGTCCACTTGCAGATTCTACAGAAAGAGTTTTTCCAAACTGCTCCACAAAAGAAAGGTTCAACTCTCTGAGATGAATGCACACATCACAAAAGAGTTTCTCAGAATTCTTTGTCTACTTTCTATTGAAGATATTTCCTTTTCCAGCATAGGCCTCAAAGCCCTCCAAATGTGCACTTGCAGATTCTACAAAAAGAGAGTTTCAAACTGCTCATCAAAGAAGGTTTACACTTGAGATGAATGCACACATCACAAAGAAGTTTCTCAGAGTACTTCTGTCTATAATTTATGTGAAGATATTTCCTTTTCTAACATAGGATGCAAAGTGCTCCAAATGTCCACTTGCAGATTCTACAAAAAGAGTGTTTCCAAACTGCTCAATCAAAAGAAAGCTTCAACTTTGTGAGATTGAATGCATACATCACAAGAAGTTTCTCAGAATTCTTCTGTCTACTTTCTATGTGAAGATATTCTTTTTCCACTATAGTCCTCAAAGCCCTCAAAATGTCCACTTGCAGATTCTATAAAAAGGAGTTTCAAAAATGCTCAATCAAAGGAAAGGTTTAACTCTGTGAGATGAATGCACACATCACAAAGAAGCATCTCAGAATGCTTCTATCTAGATTTTATGTGAAGATATTTTCTTTCTATCATAGGCAGCAAAACACTCCAAATGTCCAATTGCAGATTCTACAAAAAGAGTGTTTCCAACTGCTCAATCAAAAGAAATGTTCAACTCTATAAGAGAAATCACAGATCACAAAGAAGTTTTCTCAGAATTCTTCTGTCCAGTTTTTAGGTGAAGATATTTCCTTTTCCACCATAGGCCTCAAAGCACTCCAAATGTCCACCTGCAGATTCTACAAAAAGAAAGTTTCAATATGCTCAATGAAAAGCAAGGTTTACTCTGTGTGATGAATGCACAATCACAAAGAAGTATCTCAGATTGCTTCTTTTTTTTTTTTTTTTGTTTTTTATCATTCCAATCTATGATTTGTTCCCCACTTTCAAGTATTGCTATAGAGACTTCTTTCAGTTTGCATTTTAAAATGTTTGCAACAACTGTTCTAAAAATGTTCTAAAATAAGGTGAAATCTCTTTTAGCTCCAAGTAGGAACATCACTGTTGCTCAGACTGAATCAAATAGGTTCTCCTGTTGCCAATTCTGTTGGCATGCTTCTGACAGCCCATCGATAAAAAGCAAATAAAAGTAGCCACATATGTAATTTAATTTTTGAGCGTTTTAAAAGGTAGAAAAACTAGTAATTATTTAAAAACTATATAATCAAATATCTAAAACATCATGTCACATATAATACAATTTTAAACTTTAATATTTTACTTTTTTTTAAAGTCTTCAAAACCTATTAGATTTTGTGAAGATTTTTTTTCTATCACATGAAGCAATCCAAGTCAGCAGTTCTACAAAAAGAGTTTTGAAACTGCTCCATTGAAAGAAAGGTTCAACTATACAGATGTAGGCCAAATCACAATAAGTTTTTCAGAATTCTTCTGTCTAGTTTTAGGTGAAGATATTTCCTTTTCAAGCTGAGGCCTCAAAGTGTGCCATATGTCCACTTGCAGATTCTACAAAAGGAGAGTTTCAAAGCTGCTCAATAAAAGAAAGGTTTAACTCTGTGAGATGAATGCACACATCAAAGAGAAGTTTCTCAGAATTCTTCTGTCTAGTTTCTATGTGAAGATATTTCCTTGTCTACCATAGGCCGCAAAGCGCTACAAATGTCCACTTGCAGTTCTCCAAAAAGAGTGTTTCCAAACTGCTCCACCAAAAGAAAGGTTCTACTCCTGAGATTAATGCAAGCATCACAAATAAATTTCTCAGATTCTTCTGTCTAGTTTCATGTGAAGATAATTCCTTTTCCACCATAGGCCTCAAAGTGCTCCCAAATGTCCACTTGCAGATTCTACAAAAAGAATGTTCCAAACTGCTCAATCAAAATAATTTTTCAACTCTGTGAGATGAATGCACACAACAGAAAGAAATTTCTCAGAATTTTTCTGTCTTGTTTTTATGTGAAGATATTTCCTTTTTCACCATACGCCACAAAGCGCTCCAAATTGTCCACTTGCAGATTCTACAAAAAGAGGGTTTCAAAACTACTCAATCAAAAGAAAGTTTTAACTCTGTGAGAAGAATGCACACGTCAAAAAGGCGTTTCTAGATTGCTTCTGTATATATTTTACATGAAGATATTTCCTTTTCTTCCATAGGCTGCAAAGCACTCCAAATATTCTCCTGCAGATTCTATAAAAAGTGTGTTTCCAAACTGCTCAATCAAAAGAATGGTTCAACTCTGTAGATGAATGCACACATCACAAAGCAGTTTCTCAGAATTCTTCTGTCTAGTTTTTATTTGAAGATATCTTCCTTTCCACAATAGGACTCATAGCCTGAAAATGACCACTAGCAGATTCTACAAAAAGTGTTTCAAAACTACTCAATCAAAAGAAAGGTTTAACTCTTTGAGATGAATGCACACATCACAAAGAAGTTTCTGAGATTGTTTCTGTCTAGATTTTATGTAAAGATATTTGCTTTTCTACCATAGGCCACAAAGCGCTACAAATGTCCACTTGCAGATACTACAAAAAGTGTGATTCCAAACTGCTCAATCAAAGAAAGTTCAACTCTGTGAGATGAATGCATGCATAACCAAGAAGTTTCTCAGAATTCTTCTGCCTAGTTTTATGTGAAGATATTTCATTTTCCACCATAGGCTTCAAAGCGTTCCAAATGCCCACTTGCAGATTCTACAAAGAGTATTTCAAAACTGTCCAACAAAATAAAGGTTCAACTCTGGGACATGAACGCACACATCACAAAGATGTTTCTCAGAATTCTTCTGTCTCATTTTATGTGAAGATATTCCATTTCCACCATACTCCTCAAAGCTCTGCAAATGTGCACTTGCAGATTCTAAAAAAAACAGTGTTTCAAAACTGCTGAATGAAAAGAAAGGTTCAACTCTGGAGATGAATGCACTCATCACAAAGGAGTTTCTCAAATCCTTCTGTCCAGTTTTTATACGAAGATATTTCCTTTTCCACTCTAGGCCTAAGAGCACTCCAAATGTCCACTTGCAGATCTGCAAAAAAGAATTCTGAGAAACTTCTTTGTCACGGTGTATTCATCTCACAGAGTTGAATGTTTCTTTTGAAGGAGCAGTTGGGAAAACACTTTTTTGTAGAATCTGCAAGTGGACATTTGCACCACTTGCGGCCTATGGTAGAAAACGAATATTTCACATTATATCTAGACAGAAACAATCTGAGAAACTTTTTATGATGTCTGCATTCATCTCACAGAGTTAAACCTTTCTTTTGATTGAGCAGTTTTGAAACTCTCTATTTGTAGAATCTACAACTGGATATTTGGAGCACTTTGCAGCCTATGGTGGAAAAGAAATATCTTCACATAGATAGTAGACAGAAGAATTCTGAGAAACTTCTTTGTTATATGTGCGTTCATCTCACAGAGTTGAATCTTTCTTTTGATGGAGCAGTCTTGAAACACTCTTTTTGAAATCTGCAAGTGGACATTTCAGTGCTTTTAGGCCTACATTGGAAACGTAATATCTTCTCATAAAAACTAGACAGAAGCATTCTGAGAATCTTGCTTGTGATGAGTGCATTCATCTCCCAGAGTTGAACCTTTCTTTTGCTTGAGCAGTTTTAAAACACTCTTTTTTGGGAACATGCAAGTGCACATTTGAGGAGTTTTGAGGCCTATGGTAGAAAAGGAAATATCTCCACATAAAAACTAGACAAAAGAATTCTGAGAAACTTCTTTGTGATGTGTGCATTTATCTCCCAGAGTTGAACCTTTCTTTGCTTCAGCAGTTTCAAAATACTCTTTTTGTAGAATCTGCAAGTGCACATTTTAGTGCTCTAAGGCCTATGGTGGAAAAGGAAATATGTTCACATAAAAACTAGACAGAAGAATTCAGAGAACCTTCTTTGTGATGTGTGCATTCATCTAACAGAGTTGACCCTTACTTTTGATTGAACAGTTTGGAAACACTCTTGTTGTAGAATCTGCAAGTGGAATTTGGAGTGCTTTGCAGCCTATGGTAGAAAAGGAAATATTTCACATAAAATCTGACAGAAGCAGTTCAGAAACTTCTTTGTGATATGTGCATTCACCTCAGAGTTAAACTTTTCTTTTTACTGAGCAGTTTTGAAACTCTCTTTTTATAGAATTGCAAGTGGACATTTGGAGCGTTTGAGGCCTATGTGGAAAAGGAAATATCTTACATAAAAACTAGACAGAAGAATACTGAGAACATCTTTGTGAGGTTTGCTTTATCACACAGAATTGACTTTTTTTTGATTGGAAGTTTGGAAACACTCCTTTGTAGAATCTGAAGTGGACATTTGGGGTGCTTTCCGGCCCATGGTAGAAAAGGAAATATCGTCACATGAAATCTAGACAGAATCAATCTGAGAAACTTCTTTCTGATATGTGCATTCATTCACAAGTAAATTTTCTTTTCATAGAGCAGTTTTGAAGTCTCTTTTTGTAGAATTGCAAGTAGACATTTGGAGCACTTTGAGGCCCACAGTGGAAAAGGAATATCCTCAATAAAAACTAGAAAGAAGAATTCTGAGAAACTTCTTTGTGATGCATGTGTTTATCTCACAGATTTGAACCTTTCTTTTGATTGAGCAGCTTGGAAACACTTTGTTTTTGAGAATCTACAAGTGGACATTTGAGCGCTTTGTGGCCTAGGTAGAAAAGGAATACTTCATATAAAATCTAGACAGAAGAAATTGAGAAACTTCTTTGGGATGTGTGCATTCGTCACAGAATTTCAAACTTTCTTTTGATTGAGCAGTTTTGAAACTCTTTTTGTGAATCTGCATGTGGACATTTGGAGCGTTTGAGGGTGCGTAATGAAAAAGGAAATATCTTCAATAAAAACTAGACAGAAGAATGCAGAGAAACTTCTTTGTGATGTGTGCGTTTGACTGACAGAGTTGCATATCTATTTTGATTGAGCAGTTTGGAAACACTCTTTTTGTAGAAGCAGCAAGTGGATATTTGGAGTGCTTTGAGGCCTACAGTGGAAAAGGAAATATCTTCATATGAAAACTAGACAGAAGAATTCTGAGAAGCTTCTTTGTGATGAGTGCATTCATCTCTGGGAGTTGAACATTCCTTTTGATTGAGCAGTTTTGAAACCCTCTTTTTTTTACAATCTGCAAGTGCACATTGGCATAGCTTTGAGGCCTATGGTGAAAAAGGAAATATCTTCACATAAAAAATAGACAGAAGTATTCTGAGAAACTTCTTTGTGATGTGTGCATTTATCTCACAGGATTGAGCCTTTCTTTTGATTGAGCAGTTTGGAAACACTCTTCTTTTAGAATCTGCTGGTGGACATTTGGAGCGCTTTGCAGCCTATGGTAGAAAAGGAAATATCTTCACATAAAATCTAGAAAGAAGCAATCTGAGAAACTTCTTTGTGATGTATGCATTCATCACTCAGAGTTAAACCTTTATTTTGAATGAAACATTTTGAAACACTCTTTTTGTAGAATCTGCAAGTGGACACTTGGAGTGCTTTGAGGCCAGTGGTGGAAAAGGAAATATCTTCACATAAAAACTAGACAGAAATATTCTGAGAAAATTCCTTGTGATGTGTGCATTCCTCTCACAGAGTTGAACCTTTCTTTTGATTGAGCAGTTGGAAACATTCTTTTTGTAGTATCTGCAAGTGGACATTTGGAACAAATGGTGGCCTATGGTAGAAAAGGAAATATCTTCACATAAAAACTACACAGAAGAATTCTGAGAACCTACTTTGTGATGTGTGCATTCTTCTCATGGAGTTGTACCTTTCTTTTGATTGAGCAGTTTTTGTAGTTTCTGCAAGTGGACACTTGGAGCGCTTAGAGGCCTATGTTAGAAAAGGAACTATCTTCACATAAAAACTAGACAGAAGAATTCTATGAAACTTCTTTATGATGTATGTGTTCATCTCACAGACTTGAACCTTTCTTTTGATTGAGCAGTTTGGAAACACTCTTTTTTGTAGAATCCACAAGTGCATATTTGCAGAGCTTTGAGACCTATGATAGAAAAGGTAATATCTTCACATAAAAACTAGGCAGAAGCATTCTGAGAAACTTCTTTGTGATGTGTGCATTCATCTCACAGATTTAAACCTTTCTTTTTATTGAGCAGTTTTGAAAATCTCTTTTTGTAGAATCTGCAAGTGCACATTTGGAGCGCTTTGAAGCCTATGGTGGAAAAGGAAATATCTTCATAAAAAACTGGACAGAATTCTGAGAAAATTTTGTGATGTGTGCATTCAACTCACAGAGTTGAACATTTCTTTTGATTGAGCAGTTTGGAAACGCTTTTTTTGTAGAATCTGCAAGTGGACATTTGGAGTGCTTTGCAGCCTATGGTAGAAAAGGAAATATCTTCATATAAACTCTAGACAGAAGCAATCTGAGAAACTTCTTTGTGATGTGTGCATTCATCTCACCGAGTTAAACCTTTCTTTCTATTGAGCAGTTTTGAAGTTATCTTTTGTAGAATCTGCAAGTGGACATTTGGAGTGCTTTGCAGCCTATGGTAGAAAAGGAAATATCTTCATATAAAATCTAGACAGAAGTAATCTGAGAAACTTCTTTGTGATGTGTGCATTCATCTCACCAAGTTAAACCTTTCTTTCTATTGAGCAGTTTTGAAATTCTCTTTTGTAGAATCTGCAAGTGGACATTTGGAGCACTATGAGGCTGATGGTGGGAAAGAAAATATTATCACATAAAAACTAGATGGAAGCAATCTGAGAATCTATTTTGTGATGCATGCATCCGTCTCACAGAGTTGAACCTTCTTTTTGTTGAGCAGTTTTCAAACACTGTTTTTGTATAATCTGCAAGTGGACAGTTGGAGTGCTTTGTGGCATAAGGCAGGAAAGGAAATATCTTCAAATAAAATCTGGACAGAAGCAACCTGAGAAACTTCTTTATGATGTTTGCATTCATCTGTCAGAGTTAAACCTTTCTTTTCATTGAGCAGTTTTCAAACTCTCTTTTTCCAGAATCTGCAAGTGGACATTTAGAGCACTTTGAGGCCTATGGTGGTAAAGGATATATCTTCACATAAAAACCAGACAGAAGAATTCTGAGAAACTTCTTTGCAATGTGTGTATTCATGTCACACAGTTGAACCTTTCTTTTGATTGAGCATTTTGGAAACACTATTTTTGTAGAATCTGCCAGTGGACATTTGGAGCACTTTGAGATCTCAGGTATGAAAGGAAATTTCTTCACATAAAATCTAGACAGAAGCAATCTGAGAAACTTCTTTGTGATGTGTGCATTCATCTAACAGACTTAAACCTTTCTTTTGACTGAGCAGTTTTGAAACTCTCTTGTGTAGAAACTGCAAGTGGACATATGGGGTGCTTTGCGGCCTATGGTGGAAAAGGAAATATCTTCACATAAAAACTAGACAGAAGAATTCTGAAAAACTTATTTGTGATGTGTGTGTTCATCTAACAGAACTGAAACTTTCTTTACATTGAGCAGTTTGGAAACACTCTTTTTGTAGAATCTGCAAGTGGACATTTGGAGCACTTTTCTGCCTAAGGTACGAAAGGAAATTTCTTCACATAACATCTAGACAGAAGCAATCTGAGAAACTTCTTTGTGATGTGTGCATTCATCCAACAGACTTAAGACTTTCCTTTGAGCAGTTTTGAAACTCTCTTTGTGTAGAATCTGCAAGTGGACATTTGGAGCACTTTGAGGCCTTTGGTGGAAAAGGAAATATCTTCACATAAAAACTAGATAGAAGAATTCTGAGAAACTTCTTTGTGATGTGTGTGTTCATCTCACAGAGTTAAACGTTTCTTTTGATTGAACAGTTTGGAAACACTCCTTGTAGAATCTGCAAGTGAACATTTGGAGCAC
>NW_022096375.1:0-60031 GCF_006542625.1 Nomascus leucogenys
CTACCCGCGCAGGCATCTACCTGCTCACTGGTGGGAGAGTGAACATAAACATTGTCCAGGGAAATTGAGAAGAAGGCAGCTGACATGTTTCTGCAAAGAAGCCATCTCTTTCTTTCCATCTCTCTCTCCCTAAGAAAGGCAGATCAGGTCTAAAGCCCTAGCAGGTTAGCCGTGTTTCTTCTAGAAGTCAGGCCTACGATGGAGTGGTAGAAGCCGAAGGCAAGAGGAAAGAACTGGAATAGAGCTGGGCACAGTGTGGCTAAGTCCAAAACGTAAAAAGCTGAGGTCACATGATGTTTTTATTTCAATAGCTGACAGCCTGCATTTTAAATAAGGCTTAATTTTTTAGGTACGAATTGTTAACCTAATACATTTTAATCTTTTTAAGATGATGCATAGTTTGATCTTGTACATATTTGCCTGTATCTAACTCGCTAAATAGGTTCTTCACCCTCTCCATAGGTGCATGTCCATGCACCTGTCTTTGAGTAGATACATGGAGAGAAACAATAAGATGTTTGACATGACGTTCACCTAATTTCATAATGAGAATTTGTAAGTAGTAGATTTTAGATGGTATCTGTTTTCACTTTCACTTTTTTTTAAATTTTGAGATGGAGTCTTGCTCTGTTGCCCAGGCTGGAGTGCAGTGGTGCGATCTTGGCTCACTGCAAACTCCACCTCCGGGTTCACGCCATTCTCCTGCCTCAGCCTCCCGAGTAGCTGGGACTACAGGTGCCCGCCACCACGCCGGGCTAATTTTTTGTATTTTAAGTAGAGTCGGGGCGTCACTCTGTTAGCCGGGATGGTCTCAATCTCCTGACCTCATGATCCACCCGCCTCGGCCTCCCAAAGTGCTGGAATTACAGGCGTGAGCCACTGCACCCAAATGAGAATGCACCTTAATAAAATTTTTAAAAATAATTCATGCTTATTGTAGAAACTTATAAAATATTAAAAAGTATAAAAAAGCAAAAAGTAACACTGCTAATTTTATCACTGTGAACATTTAGTGAGCTTTCATTACACTCAACTTGAATGTTCAATTTGACTCCTACTTTTTTTACATAATGTGCTTTTTCTGTGTCATTAATTATTTGGAGCATGAGAATGGAACTATATTCCAGGAGTCCGGAGAGTGAGGAATGATGGTGATCTGGACTCTGGTTGTGGGAGTAGAAATGAAAGTAAATGAAGAAACTTGAGAAATATTAGAGATAAGATTGACAGAACACAGTGATGGACCTGATATGTATTTTGAAATAACTTTACGTGTTTTATTTCCACATATGTAAAGGTCTCATAATTTTGTCATAAATCACGCCTGAAGAACACAAGGGTAACAATATCTTCATTCGATATACATGCAAATTTCTTACAAAGTCAGAGTTTAAAATTGTGAATTCATGTGCCAGCATATTTACTTAAAGGGTATAAAGAATCATGTTATGGGTATTATATTTTCTAATAATTTACTCAAACTCTGAATGTGCATAGCCTATCCTAAGATCAGATAGAAATGATGGGATCTGAAATGATACAGGAGAAAAAGTCTTGGCTCTTAACCAGAGACTTCTAAGGCATATTTCTGTCTTCACTACGTAACAGTGACATAACAGTGAAGTCTATTAAAAATCCAAAAACTGAAGCAAATTCACCTTTCTATACTGCTCCAATAATTGTTTTGAGGGTCTTTGCTACATACTTGAAATATATTTTCAAAGTTATCTGACTGATTTATGAAGAAACACACATGCGTTTTTGTGCTTCACCAAAGCACATTTGGATATTACTAAACAGAAAAGATAACATATTACATAGGTCTGAAGAATTAATTTAAAAAATGTTTCTTTAAGATAAACAGAGTACCAACTATATCTTAAATGTCATCGCTTTGGATGACCAACTAAGCAGATTTACAGACAACCGCATGGCTAAACAGGAATTATTTTGGTCTCTTTGTCATAAACTATTATGTGCAAAGACAGCAGCAGCATCTACATCGACCCTGCAGTGGGAAATCTGCCCTGTAACCAGTGGAATCTCCACTGGCAACAAGGAAAGAATATACTTCCCACTATGCATAATTCCTCAAAAATTTTCTCATTTTGAGATTGGCTCAAAAACGATCTGCTAAATAAATTCTAGCAATCACAGGTAAGAAAGAAGGAACTGTCAGCATTCCATCCTTTGGGCAGTAATTCAGAGCTGCTGTACAAGTCACATGCTGTTCTTATCAGAAATCTGCTTTCTTAGCTTTTCTTTCCACATTCCAACCTATCTTCACATACACTGAGATTTCTGTGAGGAAGTGAGCACTATAACACATAATTATTGGTTGCTATTTTATGATTTGCCAGGTCTATGACATTCAGAATTAAATCATGTAGGCATGCATGCTGTGTGTCTTACCTGGCCAAGGCCCAAGGCAGCCAGCCATGTGTCCCTGGGAATGGCCTCTCTGCTGATTGGCATTTGTCTGCAGGATTGATGCAGCCACCCCAAGACCTTCTGAATTCTCAAGCTTCCTTGAAGAACTGCAGGGAACTTCGCTTCTATGATTACTGAAAGTGGAAGGTGCAGCAAACTCTTCCCAGGACAAAGAGCTGGAATAGAAAGGCAACCATGAAACTCACTGACAACATTGTCTCCCCGTGTGAAAGTCATTGGAGGTCAAGCTCCAGTAAACCCATCCAATAAACCTATTTCATGGAAGATTCATTCATTCATTCCATAAATATTTCCTGAGGGTCTACTTTGTGCCAAGCACTATTCCCCACATCAGGACAGAATAGCCAACAAAAGAGGCAAAAACACCTACACTCAGAGCCTACATTTCACATTTTGGAAGGCTTCTTGGGCCAAAAGATCCCAGAGAGGAGGGCTCCATCCTTTCTCCTGCAGCACCAGAGAAGAGCCTGCTGCACTGTACAACAGACAGGTCCAGGAAAGAAAATTTGAGGTCCTGGTTACAAATGATAAACAACAAAGACTACAGCAACTGAGATGTTATGTTCCTTCTGCAAAGCTGAATTTCTCTAGTCGTAGTAAACATAAAGCTGTACTTTTCTTAGAAAAGCCAAGGGGAAATCAGAGGATGATTAATCGGAACCCTTGGAGTGAAGTGTAAGCCATCCGATATTCGGCTTATGCTTCACTGTCTGTTTCTTAAGAGGAGTTACCTTGTGTTCATTACCTTAGAGAAAAGAAAGACAGACAGAAAAAGGAAACTGTCACAGATGCTGGGAAAGTAAGTACTGGTATTAGTAACAGAAAACCAGCAGTAACGTGAGGAGTCACTCTCAGAAAGACTTTAAATCCTCTCTCACTCTCCAGCACATGGGAGGCCTAGGGATCTTTAGTGAAACCAGGGAGAAGGATAGATAATACAGCACCATGACTCTCCCAGGAAGACAAGATAGACGTGGGAGGCAGGGGCCCTATCTTTCAGCAGTTTCTACTCATTTGTAAGAAAACAAGGCTTGCTTTCTTATTTAAAGAACAAACCCTGTGTCCACCATCTGAATTATTCTTGGCATCTGATAAGGGATGGAGACTACAGAGGCAAATTTGAAAGAAGAAATATTTATTTTACAAGCTTTATTTGAATATAAGCCTTAAATTTATGTTGACTAAATCCAAGAATAAGAATATACAACCAAAACATAGCAAGGGGCGGGGGAAGTTTTGAGTTTCTTTCCTAACTACAAACTCTACTAGGAGACTAATAATGGGGAAAACTTTCTCATGGAGCTGAATCCTGCAAAACCTGGTGATAAAGAAACAAGAAAATAAGAATTGCAGCTTATTTCCATTATCTTTTTCTTTCATTATTTTATCTTTCTTAACCTATAATATATAAGATTTTGCTTGTTCTAAAAGTGAGCTCACTAAAAGTGAGCCTTCCTTTTGTGAAAATTGAAGCCCAGATATATCTATTAGGAAACTTTATATGAATGCAGTGTCTATATCTATATAATATTCATTTTTGTAGCCTGTAGGTCTGAATGGGTGACTAAATTAATTTTATAAAGGGCTCACTTGAAATAACAAAGAGACAATTCCTTAATATATAAGCACAAAAATGAAAATCAATTTGCAATCTTGATCAAAGATCAATAGTCACAAAAAAGGCTGACTAAGAAAGCAACATGAATATTCTGTACCTTGATCACAACCCATAATGAATGTTGTCCAGAGGAGAGCCTTTTAGCAATTCACAAGGCCCTGTGTGCCTAACAGTTAATTCCTGCTTACACAGTGTGTACAGATTCACGCTCAGGCACAACATATAAAATGCTGGGAAATACGGTGATTTTTGGGTGTGCTGCAGAACTGCCATTGAGCCATGAGGAAGACAGCCAAAGAGGAGAAATAGGAGAGCAGAGCTATCCCATGAGGATCACACAGCCTCAGAGGAGACATAGGAAGGCACAGCATTCCCATGAGGAAGACATACCGCAGAGCAGACAGAGGAGAGCACAGCTTTCCCATGAGGAAGACAGCCTTAGAGGAGAATAGGAAAGCAGAGCTTTCCCATGAGAAGACACAGCCTCAGAGGAGAAATAGGAGGGCACAGCTTTCCCATGAGGAAGACATAGCCTCGTAGGAGAATAGGAGAGCACAGCTTTCCCATGAAGAAGACACAGCTTCCGAGGAGAATAGGAGAGCACAGCTTTCCCATGAGGGAGACACTGCCTCAGAGGAGAATAGTAGAGCACAGCTATACCAGGAGGAAGCCACAGCCTCAGAGGAGACATAAGAGAGCGCAGCTTTCCCATGAGGAACAAAAAGCCTCAGAGCAGACATAGGATGGCACAGATTTCCGATGAGGGAGACACAGCCTCAGGGGAGACACAGGAGGGTACAACATTCCCATATGGAAGACAGAGCCTCAGAGAAGACATATGAGAGCACAGCTTTCCCAGGAGGAAGACACAGACTCATAGGAGACATAGGAGGGTGCAGCTTTCCCATGAGGAAGACCCAGTCTTAGAGCAGACACTGGAGAGTGCAGCTTTCCAATGAGGAAGACACAGCCTCAGAGAAGAAATAAAAGAGGGCAGCTTTCGCAGGAGGATGACACAGCATCAGAGGAGAATAGGTGGGCACTGACTTCCCTTGAGGAAGAAACAGCCTCAAAGGAGAATAGGAGAGCCCAGCTTTCCCATGAGGAAGACAGCCTCAGAGGAGAAATAGGAGAGCACAAATTTCCCATGAGGAAGACAGCCATAGAGGAGACATAAGAGAGCACAGTTTGCATGAGGAAGACACAGCCTCAGAGGAGACATAGGAGAGCAGAGATTTCTCAAGAGGAAGACAGCCTCAGAGGAGAAATAGGAGAGCACAGCTTTTCCATTGAGGAAGACAACGCCTCAGAGGAGACATAGCAGAGCACAGCTTTCCCATGTGGAAGACACTGCTTCAGAGCAGATATAGGAGGGCACAGTCTTCCCATGAGGAAGACAGCATCAGAGGAGACAAAGGACATCACAGCTTTCCCAAGTGGAAGACAGCCTCAGAGTAGAAATAGGAGAGCGCAAATTTCCCATGGGGATGAAAGCGTCAAAGGAGACATAAGAGAGCACAGCTTTCCCATGAGGAAGACAGTCTCAGAGGAGACAAAGGAGAGCACAGCTTACCCATGAGGAAGACACAGCCTCAGAGGAGAATAGGAGAGCACAGCTTGCCCATGAGGGAGACACTGCCTCAGAGATTAGTAGAGCACAGCTATACCAGGAGGAAGCCACAGCCTCAGAGGAGACATAAGAGAGCGCAGCTTTCCCATGAGGAACACAAAGCCTCAGAGCAGACATAGGATGGCACAACTTTCACATGAGGGAGACACAGCCTCAGGGGAGACACAGGAGGGTACAACATTCCCATGAGGAAGACAGAGCCTCAGAGAAGACATATGAGAGCACAGCTTTCCCAGGAGGAAGACACAGACTCAGAGGAGACATAGTAGGATGCAGCTTTCCCATGAGGAAGACACATCCTGAGAGGAGACATAGGAAAGTGTAACTTTCCAATGAGGAAGACACAGTCACAGAGGAGATATAAAAGAGGGCAGCTTTCGCAGGAGGAAGACACAGTATCAGAGGAGAATAGGTGGGTAATGATTTCGCTTGAGGAAGAAACAGCCTCAAAGGAGAATAGGAGAGCCCAGCTTTCCCATAAGGAAGACAGCCTCAGAGGAGACATAGGAGAGCACAGCTTTTCCATGAGGAAGGCACAGCCTCAGAGCAGATATAGGAGAGCACAGCTTTCCCATGTGGAAGACAGCCTCAGAGTAGAAGTCGGAGAGCGCAAATTTCCCATGGAGATGAAAGCAGCAGAGGTGACATAAGAAAGCAGAGCTTTCCCATGAGGAAGACACAGCATCAGAGGAGACATAGGAGAGCACAGATTTCCCTTGAGGCAGACAGCATCAGAGGAGAAATCGGAGAGCACAATATTCCCATGAGGAAGACTCAGCCTCAGAGGAGAACAGGAGAGCACAGCATTCCCATGAGGAAGACACAGCCTCAGAAGAGAAATACGAGTACTCTTTCCCCATGAGGAAGACACAGCCACAGAGGAGAATAGGAGAGCACAGTTTTCCAGTGAGGAAGACAGCTTCAGAGCAGACATAGGAGGGCACAGATTTCCCATGAGTAAGACACAGCATCAGAGGAGATATAGGAGGGCACAGCTTTCCCATGAGGAAGACAGCATCAGAGGAGACAAAGGACATCACAACTTTCCCACGTGGAAGACAGCCTCAGAATACAAATAGGAGAGCGCAAATTTCAAATGGGGATGAAAGGGGCAGAGGAGACGTAATAGAGAAGAGTTTCCAAAGAGGAAGACACAACATCAGAGGAGACATAGGAGAGCACAGATTTCCCTTGAGGAAGACAGCCTCAGAGGAGAAATAGGATAGCGCAATTTTCCCATGAGGAAGACACAGCCTCAGAGGAGACATAGGAGGTCACAGCTTTCCCATGAGGAAGACACAGCTTCAGAGGAGACATAGGAAATCGCAGCATTCCCATGAGGAAGACACAGCCTCAGAGGAGAAATACGAGAGTACCGCTTCCCCATAAGGAAGACAGAGCATCAGAGGAGAATAGGAGAGCACAGATTTCCCATGAGGAAGACAGCCTCAGAGCAGACATAGGAGGGCACAGATTTCCCATGAGTAAGACAAAGCATCAGAGGAGACATAGGAGGGCACAGCTCTCCCATGAGGAAGACACATCCTGAGAGGAGATGTAGGAAGGCGCAGGGTTCCCAGGAGGAAGACACATCCTCAGAGCAGAAATAGGAGGGCACAGCTTTCCAATGTGGAAAACACAGCCTCCTGGGAGACATAGGAGGGCACAGTTTCTCATGAAGAAGGCAGACTCAGAGGAGAAATAGGAGAGCACAGCCTTTCCATGAGGAAGACACAGCCTCAGAGGAGACACAGGAGAGTGCAGCTTTCCCATGAGGAAGACACAGCCTAGGAGGAGAAATAGGAGACCACAGCATTCCCATAAGGAAGACACAGCGTCAGAGCAGACATAGGAGGGAACGGCTTTCCCATGTGTAACACACACCCTCAGAGGAAAAATAGGAGGGCGCATCATTCCCATAACGAAGACAAAGCGTCAGAGCAGACATATGAGGGCTCAGCTTTCGCCTGAGTAAGACACAGCCTCAGAGCAGACATAGGAGAGTGCAGCATTCCCATGAGGAAGACACAGTCTTAGAACAGACATAGAAGAGTGCAGCTTTCCCATGAGGAAGACACAGCCTCAGAGGAGAAATAGGAGAATGCAGCTTTCACAGGACGAAGACACAGCATCAGAGGAGAATAGGAGGGCACAGCTTTCCCTTGAGGAAGAAACAGCCTCAAAGGAGAATAGGAGAGCCCAGCTTTCCCATGAGGAAGACGGCCTCAGAGTAGAAATAGGAGAGTGCGAATTTCCCATGAGGAAGACAGCTGTAGATGATACATAAGAGAGGACAGCTTTCCCATGAGGAAGACACAGATTCAGAATAGACATAAGAGAGCAGAGACTTCCCAAGAGGAAGACAGCCTCAGAGGAGAAATAGGAGAGCACAGCTTTTCCATGAGGAAGACACAGCCTCAGAGGAGACACAGGAGAGCACAGGTATCCCATGAGTAAGACACAGCCTCAAAGCAGATATAGGAGGGCACAGCTTTCCCATGAGGAAGACAGCATCAGAGGAGACAAAGGACATCACAGCTTTCCCATGTGGAAGACAGACTCAGAGTAGAAATAGGAGAGCGCAAATTTCCCATGGGGTTGAAAGCGGCAAAGGAGACATAAGAAAGCAGAGCTTTCCCATGAGGAAGACACAGCATCAGAGGAGACATAGGAGAACACAGATTTCCCTTGAGGAAGAGACAGCCTCAGAGAAGAATACAAGAGCACAGCTTTCACAAGAGGAAGACACAGCCTCAGAGGAGAAATAGGAGAGCACAGCTTTCCCATGAGGAAGACAGCATCAGAGGAGACAAAGGACATCACAGCTTTCCCATGTGGAAGACAAGAGTAGAAATAGGAGAGCGCAAATTTCCAATGGGGATGAAAGCAGCAGAGGAGACATAAGAGAGCAGGGCTTTCCCATGAGGAAGACACAGCATCAGAGGAGACATAGGAGAGCACAGATTTCCCTTGAGGACGACAGCCTCAGAGGAGAAATCGGAGCAAAACTTTCCCATGAGGAAGACAGAGCCTCAGAGGAGAACAGGAGAGCACAGCTTTCCCATGAGGAAGACACAGCCTCAGAGGAGACATAGGAAAGGGCAGCATTCCCATGAGGAAGACACAGCCTCAGAGGAGAAATAGGAGAGCACAGCATTCCCATGAGGAAGACACAGCCTCAGAAGAGAAATACGAGAGTACTACTTCCCCATGAGGATGACACAGCCTCAGAGAATAGGAGAGCACAGTTTTCCCATGAAGACACAGCCTCAGAGCAGACATAGGAGGGCACAGCTTTCACACGAGGAAGACATAACCTCACTGGAGAGTAGGAGAGCACAGCTTTCCCATGAGGAAGACACAGCGGCAGAGGAAGGCACAGCTTTGTCTTGAGGAAGACAGAGACTCAGAGGAGACATCAGAGGGCACAACATTCCCATGCGGCAGAAAGCCTCAAAGGAGACAGAGGAGAGCACAGCTTTCCCATGAGGAAGACACAGCCTCAGAGGAGAAATTGGAGAGCACAGCCTTCCCATGAGTAAGACACAGCCTCAGAGGAGATATAGGAGAGCACAGGTTTCCCATGAGGAAGACACAGCCTCAGAGGAGAGTAGGAGGGCACAGCTTTCCCATGGCAACGGGCTCTAGAAGACCTAGACTCTGCTGTGAAGAAGGAAATCGTCCCAAAAGTCCAGAGAAAGAGTCCTCCCAAATTCTTTATCAGCTCGTCCTATGAGCTCATTGATGGCTTCTGTGGGGTTCATTTATCCTTCTCCTCACTGGGGAGCTCTAGTCCACAAGTGTCCAGTTTCACATACAGCTGCAAGACCCTCCATACTAGGGCCACACTCCAGCATGCAGTCTTCACAGATTTTTTGATCAAATGGATCAAGAGTAGAGGGTCTGTCCATGAATAATAAAACATAGAGAGGAAATAAGACACATGGAACAGAATTCTCTCGTTGGGTTGATAATATATATACCCAATAATTCTTTTTTTATTCCTTTTTAGGGGATGAAAGGTTTCTTTTCCTCACCTTTCACTAAGACTATGGCCAATGCCTCTGTAACAAAGTACAGATTAACAAGAGAAAAGCGTACTCATTTATTTTAAAAGCTTTATGTGGCACAGGAGTCTTCATAAGAAAATGTCCCAAAGAAACAGGAAACCTTGTGTATCATAGTGCTTAGTTAGGTTGGATGAACCGTGGACGCCAGGGACTGGTACAATTGGGCAGAGTGAGTATGTTGTCATGGAGATAAAGTGGGGGAACTTTGCAAGGCCTGTGTGTTCAAATTCTTCTCTGTGTCCCTGTATCTTCAGAGATAAGGATGTTTCTTTCTTCTGGGTATAAGGACTGCTCCTCTCAAATGAGGTCTTATGATCTGCTCCTGGGGGTGCAGAGAGTGACCTGCCTGCTTCTGCTTCTTCTCAAATGCTACTTGAGTTATCTCAGCTGATGCCCTTCCTGGGAGACAAAACCATCTTTGAGTATTTCAGGATTCCAAAATAGACTCCATTCCTTGGATTTACCAAAAGCAGCATGCTAAAGGGCCTGTCAGGACGTTCACCAGAAAGACTAACCTATTTCCCTGTAAGGGAAGTGGCTGGATGGTCCTGCCCCAGATTCTCTGATGTGGACCTCACCTGGGATGCAACCCTGGTACATCTCCTCCGTCTCAGTCGTTAGAAGTAATTTAAACAAAAATGGGCTTCTGATACAGTCATTGCTTAATTGCAATTTCAACTAAATATACCCCTCAGAATCTCCTTGAATTCTATTCAATAACTAAATGTCTACTAAATGCCTACAATTGTGCTTTCAAGAGTAATAGCTGAGGCGAGCACAGTGGCTCACACCGTAATCCTGGCACTCTGGGAGGCCAAGGCGGGTGGGTCACTTGAGGTCAGGAGTTTGGGACCATCCTGACCAACATGGCAAAACCCGGTCTCTACTAAAATTACAAAAATTAGCCAGGCATGGTGGTGCATGCCTGTAGTACCAGCTACTTGGGAGGCTGAGGTAGGAGAATCACTTGAACCCAGGAGTCAGAGGTTGCAGTGAGCCAAGATCACAGCATTGCACTCCAGCCTGGGTGACAGAGTGAGACTCTGTCTCAAAAAAAAAAAGAAAGAAAAACAGTAGTAAGTGAATAATATGCAATATTATTCTTTTTACAGCTTCATGTGTATTGCATTTACACATGTTCTTATGTATTTTCATGAGAATTATATACTGTGCAATGTGTATTTTCAACAGTGAGACTAAAAACTTCTTATGTCTCTTTCTTCTTTGGCCTCAAACATTATTTTTTATGCTAACTAAATCATCTACATTATTACTCTGTGCTAACTAACATAAATAAATTAGTACACTATTCTCATTTACCCAACTTTTTAATACCATTCCTACTAACATTTCCAAATATAAACTGTATCATCAGTAGTTATAAAGAGTTTAGGTGCTCCCCCAATGTGCTCCTACAGCACCCTGAACTTCCTCTGTACGAGCTTTGATCATCCTGTATTGAAATGAGAAACTCCTGCATTTCCACTTGTCTGCTAACCCCAGCATACCACGTCTGCAGAGTTGGGGGTGTGTATCTTACTTATCCTTGCAGTCGCAGTGCCTGAGACCCCAGCATAACACGTCTGCAGTGTAGGGAGTGTGCATCTTATTCATCCTTGCAGTCACAGTGCCTGGGATAGGTGCTCAGTTGCTGAATGGCCACAGCCTGTGTGTTCTTTCTGTAGTGTGTGTCTCATTCGGAGGCTTAGCTGCTGACACAGGCTGAACTTCGACACAAACTTCTTTCCCACCAGTCTGTTTCAAAGTAGCTCAACCACGCCCCAACACACTTTGACCCTTTTTAGTATAGATTTTCAACTACTATTTTCTACTCCTTGAAAGCATAACAAATAAAAGAACTTTCTTTTTCAGTAAATTCTGAAACATAATTACCTTACCAGTCATGCCAGGTGAATCTCATTGAGCTCTTTTGATTAAGGTAATGCTAATTCATAAAAGAAAGTACCCTAAATTCTGACTTTAACAAACAGGGAAAATCAGGGACTTGTCTAATTCAACTCACAAAATTCAGCCACGTTTCTTTTACCGTGAGCATGGTGAAAGGGATTCAACTGACTAAATAAAGGAAAACAAAAGGAAAGGTTAAGTAATAGTATATTACATTTGGGGATGAGGGAGATTTTCTAATGCTATAACAGAGGGATTACTTTTGAACTTATTTTCCCCATCTTTATTACTGACTTTGAAGAGGAGTAAATTGCATATATTTTTTCTTTTTTTGAGACAGTCTAACTCTGTCGCCCAGGCTGGAGTGCAGGGCATGATCTCAGCTCACTGTAGCCTCCGCCTCCTGGGTTCAAGCGATTTTCCTGCCTCAGCCTCCTGAGTAGCAGGGACTACAGGTATGCACCACCACATCCAGCTAATTTTTGTATTTTTAGTAGAGACAGTGTGTCACCATCTTGGCCAGGCTGGTCTGAAACGCCTGGCCTCAAGTGATCCACCTGTCTCAGCCTCCCAAAGCATTGAGATTACAGGGGAAGCAGAGATAGCAAATTTGATAAGGCTTTTGGAGCTGATGTTGGATTCTGCAGGAGTAATGTCACAAGGGTGCCCACGTAGAAGGAGCCCCTTTACTCACAGAATTTATCATGACCTGGGTAACAGGCCTATTCAGCTGGGGAATATCCCCATCATCATAAAGTCAGCCCCTCATGTCTCACATACAAAGCATATTGGCTGGGTCATCTGGGGTGCTCCGCTTGGCATTTATAGGTGGAGTTGGACAGTCCACTTATCATGGAAAACAGACCTTCTCATGGCTTTTCTCTAGTCCACTTGGCTGGCTGTTCCCGTAGGAATAATCTCCTGTGTGTCTGGATCACATATACCCATCTGTGGTTGTTCAGCAGTGAGTGTGGGTCCTGCACCAGCCCAAACAACTCTTTCACTCTGCAGCATTTAAAACCAGAGACGCTGCTCCTAAATTAGTCACTGTCAATCTGTTTTAGTATAGGTTCCTCAAGAAGTTGATGATATCAATGTTCAAAATGGAGCAGTTCCTTCACACGACACCCTCTGGTTTCAGTAGTAGTTGGTTTTTCCCTTCTCCCACCTTCACTACCTTCTTGGTGACCAGTTTTGAAGGTACTTTCTCGTGCCCAGGCTTAATGTTCCCCTTTCTGGGTGGCTTTGAATCTAGTGGCCTGAGTTGAGACAGACCCACATCTGAATTTAGTCCAGCCTCAAGGCCTAACCCAGCACCCTCTTTAGCTTTCATTTTAGCCATTATAGGTAACAATAACCAAGGGACTGAATCTTTTTCTTTTTTCTTGTTAGTTTGCATTTTCTTATGCATCCAGTGAACTAATTCCTGGGAGGTTGGATCCATCTCTAAATTTGGCTGATAACTTTTACCTTTAGTAACTGATCTCAGCATAGCTGCAGCTTCATACCATGGGTGACCGCGTGGCCACCTGGGAATCGAAGATTCTTCATCCTCCCACCTTTTAATACTTTCTCTTTTCAAAGCACATGCTTCCATCAGTCAGGGCCATTCAAGCAAATCCCACTTCACTGACAATTATGTAGGGAAAACTCTCTCAAACCTTGTTTTTTTTCCTCTACTCTCACACCACAAAAATCATCAGCAGAGAAGACTTCTTTGACCAAATATATGGGGGTCTTTTCCCCATGCATCAAGCAGCAGACACGAGTTGGATGTCCTCAAATTCAGTTCTGACACTGTCTACCTTGAGATAGCATCAGGTCCCATAGGTTGGGGACTCAGTACCCAAGATTCTCCCCACACTCCCAGAAACGAGTTGCAAGTCTGGGCCTCCAGTACGTCTGACTGACTGGCTTCAAGTTGAAGTTACCATGATCCCCTCATTGAGTTTGATTAATTTGCTGCAGCAGCTCATAGAACTCAGAGAAACACGTTTGCCAGCTTATCATAAAAGATGCTACAACAGATACAGGTGAAGAGACACATAAGGCAATGTATGGGGGATGTGGCATGGCACTTCCTCACCTCCCTGGACACTACCCTCCTCTATGAACCTCCACGTTTTCAGCTAACCAGAAGCTTTGGTGTCATTTTCAAATGCCATGGGCTCACTTTGTATATGTGTTACGTTTTGATAATTCCAGCAATATTTCAAAATGTATTATTATACTTGTTATGGTGCTCTGTGTTCAGTGACCTATGACATTACTGCTATGTTCTGGGGCACCATGAGCTGCATTCATGTACAAAGGCATACTTAATTGATACATACTCTATGGACTCTGACTGCCTCACCAACCGGCTGCTGTCCCATTTCTCTTCCTCTCCTTGGGCCTCCCTATTTTCTGAGACCCAACAATGTGAAAATTAGGCCAATTAATAATCTTACAAGCCAAATAATAATCCCAAAATGGCCTATAAGTGTTCGTGTAAAAGGTAGAGTCTCATGCATTTCTCACTTAAAATCTAACGCTAGAAATGATTAAGCTTAGTGAGGAAGACATGTCAAAAGATGAGACGGGCTGAAAGCTAGGCCTCTTGGACAAAACAGCCAAATTGTGAATGCAAAGGCAAAGTTCTTGAAGGACACTAATCCAGGGAGCACACCATGGTAAGAAAGTGAAACAGCATTATTGTTGGTATGGAGAGTTTAATGGTCTGGATAGAAGGCCCAACCAGCCAGAACATTCCTTTATGCCAAATCCTAATTCAGAGGAAGGCCCTGACTCTTCAGTTCTATAAAGGCTGAGAGAAGTGTGGACGCTGCAGAAGAAAAGTTTGAAGCTAGCAGAGGTTGGTTCATGAGATTTAAGGAAAGAAGCCCTCTTCATAGCATAACAGTGCAAGGTGAAGAAGGAAGTGTGATGGAGAAGCTGCAGCAAGTTACCCAGAAGATCTAGCTCAGATAACTGATGAAGGCAGCCACACAACACAATAGATTTTCAGTGCAGATGAAAGAGCCTTCTCTACTGGAGGTACAAGTCATCTAGGACTTTCACGGTTAGAGAGAAGAAGTCAACGCCTGGCTTCAAAATTTCAAAAGACCGGTTGAGTCTCATGATGGGTTAATGCATCTGGCGACTTTATTGCAATGTTTGCTTTATTTCAGTAGTCTAGAACTGAACTCGCAATATTTCCAAGATATGCCTGTAAATAGGACAGATACAGTGAGTCATTAATGGTCAAGAAACCAAGTAATCTGATGATAGTAAACTAGCCTCAAGACTGAGGAAAAATTTTCCAGAATAATTTGGGCCCATTATTGTCCTCATTCATGCACGCAATACTAACCTGCATGCCTACTTATGCCAAGAACTATTTTAAGAGATAGAGATGCAGCAATGAACAAAACAGTCTCTGCTCTCATGGAGCTTGCATAGGGCAGAGTGGGAGTAACCAGTGAAGAAATTTGAAAATGTGTATACAAGATAGGTCAGATGGTAAGAAGTGCTTTAAAGAAGAATAAAGTAAAATTAGAGAATAGAGAGTGAGAAGGTGCCATTTTAAGTGAAACGGTCAGAAAAGATTCTTCTTATGACAGAGTAATAATTAATAATTAAGCAAAGGCCTGGATAAGAGAGGAAGTAAGCCATGCTGATTCCTGATGAGGAAGCATTCCAGGCAAAGGGGACCACACATGCAAAGGCCCTGAAGCAGAAGCACATCTGCCTGGTGACTTTGAAGATTGCAATAATAGAGGGGAGACTGATTGGACTAGAGACCAGAGAAGTGTCAGAGGACAAGATGGTTTAAGACATTCCTAGCCATGGAAGGTTTTAAGCAGAAGAAAACATTATTTGCCTTATGCTTTAAAAAGACTTCCTCTGGGTCACCTGAGGTCAGGAGTTCAAGACCAACCTGGCCAACATCGCAAAACCCCATCTCTATTAAAAACACAAAAATTAGCCAGGCTTGGTGATGCATGCCTGTAGTCCCAGATACTTGGGAGGCTGAGGCAGGAGAATCGCTTGAACACAGGAGGTAGAAGTTGTAGTGAGCCCAGATTGCATCACTGCACTCCAGCCTGGGCGACAGAGGAGACCCCGTCTCAAAAAACTAAAATAAATAAAGCCTTACGCTGGTTGCTCAGTGAAGAACAAAGTGAAGGGAGAAAGAGAAAGGAAGAGGAGTTACGAAGATACTTTGATAACCCATGACAGCAATGACGTAAAGTGAAGCAGGGTGTACACAACTGGTGTGGCAAGGGAAGCTCAGATTCTGAACACAGTTCAACGGTGTATATGCTGACATGAGGTGTAAGAAACAAAGAGCGGTCAGGGTAAGTTTTCTGGCCTAACAGCTGGTATGCTGGAGATGCTACTTACTGAGACGGAGAAGACGGAGGAGTGTTGGGCCCAGAGGTTAAAGTGGAGGATCAAGAATTCCCTTATGGATGTGTGATAGTTGAGATGTCTATTAGTCTTCCAAGTGGTGATAATTGGTAGATAATTAGATATGAGTCTAAATTTTAGAGGACAGGTAGGAGCTGGAAATATGCATTCATGGACCATGCACACATACATGGAATTTAATGCCATTGGACTTCATGAGATCACAGAGGCATGAGTGCACCTAGAAAAAGGGTTGAGAACTGAGACCCGGGATACTCCCTTGTGAAAAGGTAAATATTCCTTATACATTTTGAATTTATAGAAATAATGACACAGTAGCCAGTTGCTGAAACACTACCCAGTTCAGAGTAAAACAAAATTCCTATTTTATCGAATCACTGAATGCCATTTAAAATTCAGAATACTTGCAGAGATCCCAAATATCTTAATAAAGATGAATGACTAAGTTCAGATTCATGGCCTAGACTCTGCCTTCCCTGATCGTCTATTTAAAAATCACAATAATGAATAAATAGAACTATTTATGATAAGAGAAAAAGTAAGTTTAGTAATTTATTATTGAACTTTAAAGAGGTATAATTGAAGAATGATGAATTTTGAAAATATATGTTATGTAATATGTAAGGTACAATGTTTATATTTAAAAAGCAAAATATAAAACCAAATTTAAAACTGCACTGTCCAATATGGCAACAACTAGTCACATGTAGCTTTTTTTTTTTTGAAGGCACAGAGTCTCACTCTGTCACCCAGGCTGGAGGGCAGTGGTGTGATCATAGTTCACTATAACCTCAAATTTCTGGGCTCAAGCAGTCCTCCTGCATCAGCCTCCCAAGTAGCTGGTATTACATGCTCACGCCACCATGCCCAGCTAATTTTGTAAATTTTTTGTAGAGATGGGGTCTCACTATGTTGTCCAGGCTGATCTTGAATTTCTTGCCTCAAGCAATTCTCCCATTGGCTTCCCAAAGCACAGAGATTACAGGAGTGAGTCACCACTCAGCCACATGCATCTTTTGAACACTTGGAATATGTCCAGTCTGAAATTTTAGATATGTACACACCCACACACATACACATGTCCTGTTTTGATGTTCTATAATTAATTTTCTCTCATTTTTTAACTTTTATCTATCTTATTAATGTACAGAATCACCCTGAAATCTGGCTATGGACAATATCTTGGTATAAATTCAGATGAACTTGTTGGGCGTTCAGATGCAATTGGACCAAGAGAACAGTGGGAACCAGTCTTTCAAAATGTAAGTGCTGTTATTGTTTATAAAAACTTCCTGTCAGTTTAACAGAAAGTCTGTAACAATCATAACATATTTAAAAAGAAAAAGTAGGATGCAATAGTATAATACATTAAATTGGAATAAATCAATAAGAACATAGAGCCTTAAAGAGATCTCAAAATATAGTGCAACAAAAATAGCATCAGTACTTTTGCCCACAATTATTTCTGTATACCCTTATTGCCTAGATATGGATCTCATTTCCATTAAAGAACCAGTCAATTTTAGGTCTCAGAGTAGGAAAACAGAATAGTCCCTAAGTATCTTCTTTGTAGCAGAAATCATGGATGCTTTCAGAAGCATTAGAGACTGTCAGCGAACAGTGGAGCTTGCTAAGACCAAGTTGTGACAATTTGTGTGTAAAATAAATAATAATAGTTCATTGAAGTAAATTATCTCTAAAAGACTTCAGTTCATAAGCTTAAAATAGTGTATGAAAAGATAGTTTTAATATAAGAAGAATAAAGATAATATACTAATTCTTAATTTTAGTAAGTAGACAGTTGTATTATGTGGATGTTTTGTTAAATCCTTGTTGATACAGAATACATAATTTCCTTTTTCTGTTTGTGTGAGAAGTAAAGATTGAACAAAAATATGTGAGTGCTAAGTAGTGTTTAAAAAGTAGATAACTATATCAAAAACAGTAAGGACTACTGGGCACCACGCAGAACAAATAGAAGATAAGCTCAGCCTTTGAGTAGCAGCTTTGGTAGTATATAATAATGAACTGAAAATAGGAACTCAGCAGTGTTTTCTAAGATGACAGATTAAACAAACATCCCACCAGAAAGAGGTAATCACTTAGACTGATTTCCTCATCCCCTACGATAAAATATTGTCAGTGACTTGAAAACTATCTTGACCCAATCCATTGAGAAATGCATTTTTACATTGCAGCCCAGCACACACACATGTATAACTGAAGCAAGAGTTGTACTTAACAGTACTTACTTATCCATGTGTTATGCACCTTGATATTTCTTATTCTCTTTTACCCCTTCCTCTGTGTGTCTGTGTATATTCCTTTCCCCCCCACCCAATACCATTCAGGAAACACTACATTGATTTCATTACCTGCTAATCTGTTGCAACCCCTTTGAGATGATCCTACTAGTTATGATGAGATACTTCTAATAAAAGTTACACCAGTAGAAAATGACATTATTTCATAAGGCCAGGATGATGACTTAGATAGTACTAATAATACAACACTTAGGAAAGTTCATTTCATTTTATTTTTAGGAAGGACACTAAATTTCAAAAATTTTAAGTTTAAATGAAAGAGGGTCTTAAAACTCTATTGCAAAAAGGACTCAGCTGAATAATCTGTGGCACAGGTTTAAATCGCCTTGGACCACACCGCCATGTTCCAGGGCACACCAGGAGCCATCCAGATGAGAGACCACCCAGCCCTTGTGACTTGACTAAGAAATTAAATCCATGTTATCAGCAGTTTTTAACTGGATGTGATATAAGGTTAACATATTTTTTAATCATTGTATTTATAAATATTTTGTCTAAGTGTTATGGTATTCCAAGTTTTCCAAAAAAATCAACCAAATACAAGTTATAAATAAACATTATATTTGTTAAGGGAGTTAAGCTAACCAAATTTATAACCCAGATTTAGATACACAAGAAAATCAGTTTTTAAAGTTTTGTTTAATAGAAAGCCGTGTAATACATCAGACATTAAGCAACTAAAAAAGTATATGAATATTTATTTTCACACACAAAACTCCCTCAGACATTGATTCTTAAATTTGAAACACCAAAGGATTGTATATACCTTTTCATGTTTTCTAATTGTGAAGAAAATAAATTTTACTTAAAATGCTAATATTTGAATAAAGTATGCATTCATAATTATGTTGTCTTTAAAGTTAACTTTTCAAACTGAACTAAATCAGTTTTATCTTCAGTAGATCTTTTAGAAAGGAAGCAATCTTACCTTATCTAATTAGAATTTAGTCCTACTAGGAAGATACACTACAAATGTTTATTGTGGTAATCTTTGAATACTAAAATGAAAGGTGATTTTCGTTTCCTTTTCTATATGTTCTTGTATTATATTTTTCAGGTTTTTCTCTAAGTTATTTTCTGTGATTTTAAATCAGGGAGGAAAATTAATTCAGTCTAAACACTTAATTAATGTTTCTTCTACAAGAAGTATCCTCATGGCTATTTTGTTATTTTGTCTCACTTAGGGGAAAAGGCTTTGTTGGCCTCAAATAGCTGCTTTATTAGATGCAGTGAACAGGGGACATAGAAGCAAAACGTGAAACAGCAGGAGAAGAAGAAATGGTCAGGGTAACTCAAGGTAACGAAGACATTTTCTACAGGTGACTACATTCATACATGCGATGTGACTGTATCTCTTTAAAATGTTAAATGGTAATTTACTGTCACTTTAAAGATTTAGTTAATAGCTTTTTATAATGTGGTGTTTCAAATAGACTCATTTTTAATTATAAATCCTACAGTTGATGGCTCATTTATACAATGTGGTAGAGAAATGAGTGCATCTGCTACCTTGCCATTATCTCCATGGATTAGTATCTTTTTCTGGTAGTTCCACATGCTCTTTTTAGGCTTTCATGTTCTTGTTTTCTTGCTTGTATTTTAAAATCTAATTTTTAAAATAGGTAACATGTACACGTGGTCCAACATTTTCAAATAAAAGCATTTGAAGACATATGCCTGCCATGCGTCTTACTCACCTGTGTCCCAGCTCCTGTTCCTCTTTTCCTTTGTTTTGTTCTTTTATAGCCTCCTAAAATTTCTTTATAAACATGAATATATTTATAATTTTCAACTATTTTACACTAAAGGTAGCCTCCTCTATATTCTTCTCTACTTTGATTTTTTTTTTCCCTTAAAATTGTATCTTGGAGAGTTTTCTACTATTAATTTGAATGTAGAAAGTTTTCTCTTTTTCTTGCTTTTCCTCTCTTTCTCTTTTTTAACAACCACATAATACTCCATTTTAGGGATGTACCTTTATTTTGTCTCTTATAGATAGAAATTTAGGCTGTTTCCAGTCTTTTGCTCTTATAAACAGTGCTGCAGTACATAACATTGAATATGCATCAATTTGTAGATGTGCAGGTGACCTTAAGATAAATTTCCAGAAGCAGAATTACCAGGTCAGGGGTATACACATTTGTATTTATGTAATGCTTGAGCTTCTGTGATGATAATCACTCTATGAAACATAAAAAATCAGAACTTCTGGGGCCTTAGCCTTTACATTTTAAAAATATTTTTATTAATAGTACCTGTCTTCTTTGCATTAGGAGAAACATGAATCACATAAAACATTATTTTTATTTTATTTTTAAAATTTGTGTGCATTACTAAGCTGGAAATAAAAATTCCTTATTCCAGGCTAAATTCCCTCATCCATAGTCAGACGTGTTATCCATTGCACCAGTGGCCTGTGCCCTCCCTAATCCTACTCTTTGTTTTACATCATTATAAAAGTTACACAGACATCTTCATTTCAAGGTGAAATTCTAAATAATACTGTTAATATAACCTAGATAAATCAGGTAGTTAACTGGAATTTGATGAAAACATTTAAGGCTTAATTTTTTAGATTCACAAAAGCCACTGATCTTTAATGATAAACATATACCAGGATGTGTCTAAAGAATAATTCGTCTATTGTTGACACATGGCTTTTCTGTGTCTTGGCATTCCATCCCAGAACTGAGCAAAGGCACTGATCTTTAATGATAAACATATACCAGGATGTGTTTAAAGAATAACTCCCCCCATCTTGACACATGGTTTTTCTGTTTCTTGGCATTCCGTCCCAGTACTGAGCATCACAAACCTTGCTTTGTTTGTCTCTTGGGAATCACAGGTTGCATCCAGTCTGACCCAGATTTGCTCTGTAAGGCATTGTGGGGGGCCAGAGTGGAAGGCTCTAACAGAGGGGGCAAATGCCTTTTCTAAAATGTCCTTCGTTCTTATAATTAGAACATAAAAATTTGTGTTACATTTTTCTCTACCAGTGTAATTTAAAAGCATCTATCAAATCTGTGTATGTTCTTCATGTTAGATTTCCGGTCATATGTTTGATTTCTTTTAGAATAGTCCTGATTTCAGATAATTTCAAATCTAAAGCTCAAACAATTTCAATCTAAAATGTAGGTATTTTCTTAGAGAAGTGAAATGCTATATTTTTTCATTGCATGCAGCTGGCACATGCATTGTAATCTTGAATTTCCATAATGCTCCTGTGAGGTGCATGTGAGCTCAGCCTTACAGACAGGAAGAAAGCCTCTGACCTCCTTACATCCTCGTGGTTTTTGTCAGTCAATTCATGGAAATCACAGTGATTTCAAGGTGTGGTAAAACAGGATGTGTACCCAGGCCCAGCTGACTCCAGAGGCCACTCTCAGTATTTCATAGCACATTGCTTCTCCGGAAAGAGGTCATTGGGGAAATGCAGATGGGTTTGTGACTTACGTTTCATTTTATTTATTTATATTTTATAGTATCATGTTTAAATTATTTTTCAGCAGGATATCATCACAAAAGTGTTACTGAAGGCAACAATTGCAAATATATGTGCAGTGCTTTGCACTTATGCAAAGAAACAAAGATACACAATGATTGCATTTTTCACTATTTAAAGCAATTTTCAGACGAAATACAAAGTTTTCTGGGTGTCTTTGGTTAGTCAAGTACTTGGAAGCTCTGAACAGTGATTATTTGGGACCCTTCTCGTACCATTTAATTGCAGGCTCTTCAAATCTCTCTCAGCCCTTCACCTTCATGACTTTGCCTTATCTACCAGAACACAGATCCCTCTTACTAAAGGTAGCATTGTGTTACCTCTGTCAGCCCTTCACCTTTATGACCAGAACACAGGTAGCCTTGTGTTACTTCTGTCAGCCTTTCACCTTTATGACCAGAACGCAGATCCCTCTTACTAAAGGTAGCATTGTGTTACAGACCCTAGCAGGGAATGTTTTCAGGTCTGGGACCCCTCTAATCAAAACTGTCACAAAGATGTCATTGGCACAAACACGTTATTTGTCATCACTTTCTATGCAGCCCTGGAACTGGACTCTGGCCACAGAGATCCCTTAGGAGACATGAGTCCTTACCATTGCCAATTGCCTGTTCTGTGGGTGATCCTAATTGTTGAATGCAGATCAATTAACTTATGACATATGATAGTAAACATCTATCTAAACTTAGGAGGATATAAGAAGCTAGTAAAAGAGGTGGGTTCCAATTAATTAAAAACAAGTTGTTTACGGAGGCTGAGGCAGGAGAATGGCATGAATCCCGGGGGGCGGAGCCTGCAGCGAGCAGAGATTGCACCACTGCACTCCAGCCTGGGTGAAAGAGTGAGACTCCGTCTCAAAAAAAAAAAAAAAGAAACAAGTTGTTTAATGTTAAGTTTTAATACTTTGGTAATAGTCTGTGCAATGTAAAATAGCTATTAAGCTTTCAATGTGATCAAATGAACCCTTGTCTAATAGGAATAATTTGATCCTAGTGTATTCACTTGGAGGACAAAAATTAGTTAATGATTGCTTTATTGCCTAGCAGGATCTGATGTGTAAAATGTTTCTGAAATAATTTTGTCTGTAGTGTTTCTGACACGAGGGCTGCGGAGGAAGCATGTGAGGGCACTTACTCATACAGATTATATATATGAAGTAAAACACATAGCCAGAACCTGTCTTTTTCTGAATATAGTTGCTCAGTTAATTTTTTCTTCTGCATAAGAAATCATCTTGAATGTTCTTATGTGATACGTAAAGTGGGGAAGGTGGAAGATAAACATATAACCCATTGATTCCCTTTTCCAATATCTAGATTAGATCTTGTGCTGAAAGAGAAATCAAGAAAAAAGATGACATTCCAGAAGAAGACAAAGGAAATGTAAAACAATGTGAAATCAATTATGTGTATGTATGCTTTCCTTTTAGACCTACAGATTTGGCAGTGAAGTGCTTCTCAAAGTGCTTTAAAATCAATTACCTAATTAGCTGGGGATGGTGGTGCATGCCTGTCGGCCCAGCTACTCAGGAGGCTGAGACAGGATTGTTTGAGCCCAGGAGTTCAAGGCTGCAGTGAGCTCTGATCACCACTGCATTCCAGCCTGGGCGACAGAGCAAGACCCTGTCTGAAAAATGAAAACTGATAGACAAGAAGAGGCAACACAATGTAGCCTCTAAGACAGAGCACTGAGCTAAATGCTTTTCTTTTCTTGAGGGTTCAGTTTTCCTAATCATCCTACCAGCTCCCAAAGCTAGTCACTCGGGTTAGTCAATCTCTCTATTCATTCATAGAAAGGGCGTGATGCCAGTCAAAGGCTGTGCTATGGCCAGGACAAAGGGGACTCCAGCCAGCATGCCCTAATAGAAGTGGGCCTTGTGCTAACCAGTCAATGAGCTGCCCTCCTCTTGAGAGGTCATGAAGGTCATCTTTGTTGTTCAAAAGCTCCAACTTATTGAAAAAAGTACAATTAGACTTTTTTTCTTCCCCAAGAAGGAGTCTCGCTCTGTCCCACAGACTGGAGTGCAGTGCCGCAATCTCAGCTCATCGCAACCTCCGCCTCCCAGGTTCATGTGATTCTCCTGCCTCAGCCTCCCAAGTAGCTGGGACTACAGGCCCGTGCCACTATGCTCGGCTAATTTTTGTATTTTTAGTAGAGACAGGGTTTCACCATGTTGGCCAGGCTGTTCTCGAACTCCTGACCTCGAGTGATCCGCCTACCTTGGCCTCCCAAAGTGCTGAGATTGCAGGTGTGAGCCACTGCACCTGGCCTACAATTAGACTTTTTTAATAAGTGAAAAATTAACAGTATTTATAAATTTAATCGTAAATATGTATAATCAGAGTTTGAGGTATTTTTCAATGAAGACATTTTCTTTGCAGAAAGAAATTTCAGAGCTTCCAAGACCACAAACTTAAAATAAGTAAAGAAGACAGTGAAATTCTAAAAAGGCTCAGAAAGATGTATTTTTGCATGAGACGCTTCTGGACAGGTAGCTATTTATTTACTTATTTCCACTATTTTCAGTAGCCAATAGAAATGGCATGTAGAAAACCTGTATTCTCTTAAATTACTGTAGTTTTCACATTTTTGTCTTTATTTCTAATTTGTAAGTGTGGCAATATTACCTAGAGAGGACATCATGAGTTTGGGAAAAGACCGTCAAGAAAGAATATCTAAAAATTATAACCGATTATAAGTATATACTTTAAGAAATTCAGGTTTGACTGTATCTACTTCATGAATTTATCATTATCTTTTTATAACTATTAGAACCAGAGTTGGAAAGAAGCAGTTTGACTAATATAAAAATTATGTGGATTCTGTTAGAGTAGTTCAGGTTCCTTAAAATAAGCATAGATCAACTAAAAAACTAAGTATAAAAGCTAAACAAGTGAAATTGAAGCAGTTTAAGATTTGGAAGAGTGCAGGATGTTTACCATAGCACATTATTAATATTTATTACTCTTCCTATGTAGATAAGTAAGGTCCTAGATTTGCAACATAGAAAAACAGGTAGAGACGTTTAGCTGTGGGTGTACAAGTATAAATGACTTAAGTGCCAGATTTTGATAATCACCAGCCGCTCATTCAAGTCCTATGTTGCAAAGTTACTCTTACCATTTTTTTTTACATTACTTGATAAGGGCAATGTTTAATTACATATTTCCTGTTAACTAGCTGGTAGAGTTCATACCTAAAGTCAGTAAATAATGTTAAGAATTTTTTCCAGCTGAGCAAATGAATATGTATCTAGTTGTAAGAAATCAAGAAGAGGACATAAAATATAATCAGGATGTGGACTCTAAAACGGAATAAGCTCTATGTCCTGTAACTTTTATCACTTGTAATAATACAGCATTCTCACCCTGTTAAATGGAAATTTAAAGCACCCTTAAATTCCGGAATAATTAAAATTGCTATTTGGATTGAAAAAGCCCTTAGGCAACATTTATTGAATATTAGGAAATAACTTTTATAAGATTAGAATTCATTTTTTATAGAAACCAAATTTAAAAGCATACATATTTTAATATAAGTGTTGTGGTAATATAATAACCAAAATTGAACACACAGTTTTAAAGCTTTTTATATTTAGTAGAGTTGAATACATATGGCATGTTTTGCATAGATTAGTTTTACTATTTTTCTTTGTTTAAACAGGAGAACCAAATTGAAAGCTGACAGATACTGCAAGTGACTGGGATTTTTGTTTCTGCCTTATCTTTTTGTGGTTTTTTCTGAATAAAATATTCATTGGAAATGCTTTACAGAGTTCTTGAGTTGTTGTGAAATGATTATTTAGCTAGTAGCTAGTTTAACAGGATTAAACAAGTTTAATCAGGATTCTTCATGGATGTACTTTTTAGCTAACTACAGTTTTCACGTGGAAATGAAACTTAGAGTACACACTTAACGTACCACAGAATTTTTTTCTGGATTTCCTGTCCTAAAGATGAAGTATACTAGAAACAATTCTTCCTGTGCTACTTGTGGAATCTGTCTTACTGGATCATAATCTTACTTTATATGATAGATGCTTAATCAGTGCCTTTAATAGGAAGTTAGAAACTCCCAATCCGATCAACAAGGCTTTGGTTCTACCTCCTAAGTACTACCCAGATCACAGACAACTCAAATATCAAAACTAGGGCTGGGCAGAGAGGACAAATCATCTATTAGGGGGTGGGACAGAGAGTGGAAACATTGCAAAGGAGCAAGTGGGCTCAGAACAGAGGGGAGAGTAGTACTGGGGAAGCTCCCTGCTGAGGACAGGTTAGCCACAGTGGATATATCTGTGACGCTTTGTCCTCGTGGGCTGGAATGGAAGCTGATAAAAGAAGTTCAGACGCTACGTGTTGCTTAGGTCTGCTTTGTTGAAGCCTGTCTGTTTCAGAGTTTCTAAACACAATATTCCGTGGCATCTAATCCCAGTGAGTGCTCCAAATCCAGGCTGTGTATCAGATGCCACGGGAAATTCTGCCTCAGGACTGAGGTTGGTTCAAGCATCTGGATGATGTCAAAAGTCCACGTTGTGTGCTGGCCTAACCTGAAAGACCCTATCTAGTTCTAGCCTTTAAATTCCTTCTGTCACCGAATCTAGAGTTACGTGGCATCTGTACAAGCTAGGTAACTGAGGCACGGGATCAGCCCTATAAAGGAGCTTTTGGAGCTTTTGTTGTATGTCTAGCTTCAACTTGGCACTCCAGTTCCAATAGCTGGACTTTCTCTCATCGTGTGTTCTGATCCTTGGATTGGGAACAAAGTAACCACTCTGATCCCACAAAGCAGTGGTTCCGGTTCCCAACTGGTGACTATTTGCCTCCCAGGCGACATTTTTGGTTTTCACAACTGGAATACGGTGTTTAGAGGTTAGAGGCTAGGGATGCTGCGAAGCATGTGCAGAATCCTGTTCCCCCCAGAATGCTAACGGTGCCAAGTTCATGGAGCCTTCCCACCCAAGGGCTTGATATATTCCTTGCTTTTGCCAGCTCCCTAACCTGTAAACACAACAGTTCAAATCTGTATGGCATAAGCATCTCCTAGGGACCTGCACGTTTCCAATATCGACTACTGAGACCCATCCGTAGAGATGCAGGCTTACGAGGTCTAGGATTGGGCTCAAAATTTGAATTTTAACAAGTACTCCAGGTCATTCTGAAGCAAGTGATACAAACCACACAATGAGGAACATCACCTTCAAGAGACTGAATCTTGCTTCCCAACACTAGCTTGGTATCTGAGACCATCTGCCTGCTGCCTGGCTTTCCTGACACAAACATTCTGCATGTAGGCACAGTGTGTTCCTGACACCATGTCAACTCGTTCACCCTCATGTTCCCTTGGTTCCTTCCCCAGTCCAGCGAGCAGAACTAATTACAGATTTGACAACAGAAGATACAGATTTAAAATAACTTGCGTGTTCCAGTGGACTTTATCCACTGTGAAGGAGGACAAGTGGACAAGAGGAGACGGTAGGTGGGGCTTCTTCCCTATTCCTCCCATTCCACTTTATACAAACCCCAGCTAGGCCACTGAGAGAGCAATGGAGGTTTAGAATGACTGCATCTAAATATTGTCATCTGGTCCACTCTTCTTCCATCTTGTACACTAGGATATCTCATGAGTTTTGTTTAAAGCACTACTGAAACCAAGATAAACTCTGGCTTAGCATGCCCCTGACGGATCAGTCTAGTAATCTTATCGAAACCAAGATTACCTAAAAGCACTAACCAAAGGAAAAGCTCCCTCACCCCAAACTATGACTGCTCACATTTTCAGATTGAATCATTTCAATTGTATTTTAAGGTTCATTGACTCCTTACCACCTCCAAGCTGCTCCTGAACACAACTGATTATTATTTTTTAATTTCGAAAACTTTTTCACTTCTAGAATTTCCACTTGAGCCTTTGTTATTATTGTAGTTTCTTCTTCTCTGCTGTTATTTCCTATCCATTTATTTTAAGGGTTTTGGGGTTTTGATTTTACTAGAATTACAATAACTACTTTAAAAATCCACACTAATTCCAACATCTGGGTCATCTCGAGGTCAGTCTCTATTGATTGCCTTTTTCTTTGAATATGTTTCTTTATATGTTTGATATAATGGAATTGAATTCTGAAGATTGTAAAACTAGAGTTTGTTTTTCTTCTGAAAATTTTGATAATTTTTGTTGTATTTTGTTTCTTTTTTTTCTATTGTATACTTTATAATGAATTTTCCTCCAAGGATTTTAACATTTCTGTTTCTCAAAATATTTATGTTAAAAATTATACAAAGTAGCTTGGTGCAGTGGCTCCTATCTGTAATCCCAGCACTTTTAGAGGCCAAGGCAGGAGAGTCACTCGAGCCCAGGAGTTGGAAACCAGCCTAGACAACAGGGCAAGACCCTATCTCCACAAAAAGCTATTAGGGTGGTGCAAAAAGTAATTTCGTGTTTTGCATTACTTTCAACAGCAAAAACCCGCAATTGCTCTTGCACCAACCTGATAAAAAATAAGCTGGGTATGGTGGTGGCTTGTGACTGTGGTATCAGCTATTTGGGAAGTGAAGGCAGAGGTGGGAGGATTGCTTGAGCCCAGGAATTACAGACCAGCCTGAGACCCTGTCTCTACGAAAAAAATAAATAAATTAGGTGGGCCCACGTACCTGTGGTACTAGCTACTTGGGAGGCAAAGGCAGAGGTGCCAGAATCACTTGAGCCCAGAAGCTCAAGGCTGCAGGGCGCTGTGATTGTGCCACTGCACTCCAGCCTGGGTGATGGAGCACGACCCTGACTCAAAATAAATAATAATAATAATTGCAAAAAGGAAAGACCTAGAACACCAGGTTAGGGTTAAGTATTCTAAAATTTAGCTGACTTACTCTGCTCTCTATAAAACAGGTTACCACAGAAAATATAGCATGCCCAGTTAATTTTAAATTTCAGATAAACAAATACTTTTTTTCAGTGTAAGTATATCCCATGCAATATTTGGACATCCTTATACTAAAATATTATTCCTTTTTTATCTGAAATTGAAATTTTAACTGGGTTTTACATAATTATAGCAGCCTGACCATAAAAGATACGTAGGCTGAGCAAAATTCTACTTTAAACTTCAAGCTTTATAATAAATGCATTATTAATCAAGAACTATTATTTACTGAGACCTGTGTAGATCCCCATATTTATCTTTTTAAATGTGGATCTAGGAAAGCTACATAAAGAACATTATAGAAATGAATGACTGTTCTATAGAGCTGAAAGGAGAACTCTAGCTTTTATTTTTCTCCCCAAACTTCAGCTTTATTCTACATTTGTATAAACAATAAAAGTACAGCTCAACTTTGGAAGCACAGATCATAATATAAAAATAAATATCCCAGAAACATTTAACAGGCAACAAATATTTGACATCATCTTACTATAGCAACTAAATATATAATAATTAGAATGATCTTTAATTATAAGTAAAGAATAAATTATTTACAAAGCATAACTATAATATTATGACCATCATAAGAACAAATATTTAACTAAAACCCCATGAATACTTTACAGAAAGGAGCGAGTTGCAGACACAGTCATTCTTGATGTCTTCAACACCAGGCTTTCTTCCCTTTGACCTGAGCTGGGAGTGGAATATTTCCTCTCTTGCCCTCTGACCCTCTAGTCTCCGAAGCATCTTTGTACTAGAGGTGTGTGCAGAGACTTCCTGGAAATTTGGATTTGTAAATTGTGCTGTTGTAACTTCTAGGCACTGGCAGTGATCCAGATATAGAGCTGTTGCTCTTGCTTGTATAAGTGTAACATTTAGATTTGTAAAAGAAGAGAGTTATTACATTTGGCTACAGAAAAAAAGAGATGACATTAATAATAATAATAATTGTACTTGTAATATAAACATCTGAAAATTTTAGTTCTAAGAATGGCAGTCCACATAAGAAAATTATGTAAAAATAATTAATGTCTACTATAATTACTTTAACCAAGAAAAGTATATTTAAAGATGGCTGTTAAAGGGTCAAATTGCAGCAATTGGTAAAAGTAGATATTAGTCATATTTATTAAGTGACACACAGTGATACTGAAGGCACTTATTTCTCAAGCAACTTCATTTTTTCCCAACAAGAACATACTACATCCTAGACATGAAATGAAAATAAGCTTTAATTTTCACCACAGGAGGACGACATCAGAGAACTGAGGTGGTACAGATCCATTAGTGGACCATATCCATGAGTCTGTAAGGCTCTACTGTAGGACAGAGCAAGAATTTTTAAAGAATCTTGGTGAAGGCTCCTTTTCAAAAAAATACAAAGATTAAAGCCTTGAAATGTAAATTATTTTTCCCAGTTATTACATTGATGACAAAGTTATAGTTGCAAAGGTAAGATTTTTATAACTATCCCTAAAATTGATTCTCAGTAACTCCCTTGATCTACATATATTAAGGAAAAGCAAGATAAAGATGTGCTAAATATTTTCCAGTTTTAATAATCAGCTTTAATTAAGGTATACCCAAATAACGGTGAACTAAATGACCATGAAACTATGTTATAGCAGATGCCCACTCATCAACATGCCTTGAAATTAAAGGTTTATAAGGTCAAAAGGGCAAAGTTCTTGATGTTGCCGTTAATTCACAAAAAGTATCTGAGGCACGTACAGCATGAAGTTCACTAAGTGCTTGCAACGTAACCAGCACTAAATTTGTTGGATAAATAAATGAATACTTTGTATAGCATCTGTTCAAAATCTCTGATGTAAAAATGAAAATAATCTGAAAATATGCAAAACTGAAATTTCCCACATATGGCTGCCAATTCGTACAAACAATAAGATGAATTCAAAATGAGAACATGACAATAAAATGAAGTTTCAAAATAGCTGGACTTTTTTAGCAAAACCCATGTTCAAAAAAAGGGAATAAGACATCAAATGTTTGAGAACGAAAATTTGACTGCTGCTTATCTAACACCCTGTTGCTAACCTCAGCACCCATCCTCTTACTGTCAATAACAGATTTTCATCATCAAATACAAGAAACAGGCCGGGCACGGTGGCTCACACCTGTAATCCCAGCAGTTTGGAGGCTGAGCGAGTGGATCACTTGAGGTCGGAGTTTGAGACAAGCCTGGCCAACATGGTGAAACTTCATCTCTACTAAAAATACAAAAAATTAGCTGGGTTGGTGGCAGGCATCTGTAATCTCACACCAGGAGGCTGGAGGCAGGGGAGAATCGCTTGAACCTGGGAGGTGGAGGTTGCAGTTAACTGAGATCAAGCCACTTTACTCCACTGGGTGACAGAGCAAGACTCTGCCTAAAAAAAACATGAATAAAAAATACAAGAAAACATCTCATAAAAACAAAATAATCACTATTTTAACAAACCACAATCCACGAACAAGAATGGAAGTTTCAAAAGTAAGTTTAAAGAAAAAAAAAATTCATTTTACAAACCACTCACTTTTAGCTGATAAAACTCCCATGGTTCCTTAAGAACAAGATCCTTCCATGCTGAGTAGGTCAGTTGGAAACTACCTCACCTCATTTTTCAGTACTTTTATCCAAATACTTGAGTTGATCCTGAGGTTTCTCTATTTCTCTCACATTTGATCCTTGCATGACTTACTGAATTGAAAAGTATTTAAGAAAACACCAGTGGTATTCTTCACTCATGTAATTTGTTCATGTATCAAAGGATGGAGAGAAAACTGGATGAAATGCTACAAAAGAAAAACATACTTTTCACTTCCACATCACAATATAAATTTGGGAGGATTAATTTTCCGCATTTATTTAACAGAACATCCTTGCTCACACTCTAAAATATAAATCTGTTCATAAACCAATGAAAGCATGAATTTGGAAGAAATGGTATTACAAAGAAAGCAATGAATGAAACAATCAAATTGCCAGTGACAAAAATTGTATAAATAAAACCCTTATTGAGCATTTAAAAAAATCTACACTTAAGTTAAAAAATATATTAAACTTAATACAAAAAAAATGAAATGTAGCTTCAAATGTTAACAATTTTTAAAATTTATACATAAAACCACCCCCTAAAGGCAATGTAGGGTTCATTCAAAGAAGAACCTCTATTTCAAAGAAGAACCTCTACTCTCTATGTTTGAATGTAAATTTAAAAGTACTTGTTTCATAATTGCTGTTGAGACAATAGTGACACTGGGGGAATTCCATTATAAATATACAAAAATCAACTCAAAATCAAGGAGAAGAAAGCGATGAAAGAAAAGGGAGAGGGAGGTGGCGAAAGGCACACAGTGAGTAATCCCAAGACTACATTCACAAAATCTTGTTTTCTCACTTTCACATGCTAAATGCCTCTCATAGTTGAGCATCTCCCTGCTCTGAGTGTAATTCTCATGCTAAAATTTTTTTTGATGGACATTAGATGGTAAAATGCAAACTTTGGTACTCAACTGTTCTTTTCTACTAGAGATTAACCTGGATATTTGTCGTTATTGAGAGTCTCTAAAGTACTGCGTAAATATTTGGTCTACATTGTGATTACAGGCAACTTAATCTTTGAAAGGGTAATTCAGAAAATTGTGATTTTGCTTCATGGCCAACTATAATTATATAGTCCTCAAGTAAGCAGCAACACAAATATACCTACTCAATAGCATTAAGTGGGAACAAAAAGTATTTCCTACTTTAAACAAAAATTTAAAGCTAGATTCAGAATTAAATAATGACTCCATAATATGTAACCAAAAAGAAGTATGACTTTTTAAACACAGTATGAAGTCTTTACAGGGCTTAGATGAGTCGCAAGGCTCTGTCATCTACATTGGTAACAGTGAGGCAAAAAAAGAGGAACAGCCAAGAGCTTTGCCTTCAACCATGAGTAAACATATGTTGGTTAAAATTTTTAAATAAAATTCTGTACTATTCAAATGTCTCAAGAAAGCCACAGAGTCTCATTAGGCCAGCCCTGTGAATACAGTAGAAACCAAACAGCATAACTCACAGAAAGAAAGTACATATTAAAAAAAAAAAGATCAGTGAGCTGTTAGAACAACTTTTAGAGCATAACTTACATGTTAGTAGAATACCCAAAGGAGAATAAACAAAACAATACAAAAACAAAACAAAAGCTAAAAAAGCCCCAGAAAATTGAAGAAATAATAGTAGGACAAAAATGATTAAAACAATAACCCACAGTTTTAAGAATCTCAAATAACCTCAAGCACAAGAAATGTGAAGAAAACTATATGAATGTAGTTTATTTTCAAACCAATTATCACTAAAAAAACAAAAGATAAGGAGAAAATCTTAAAAAATACAGGATTTTTCAGGATTTCTTATGTGCTAAAAAAAAAAAAAAAAAAAGATGAGAGAAAAATTTTCCATAAAATGACTTACTCTAGAAAACAGAAGAGTACTGAAAAATCTAGGAAACAGAAGAGTAGGTGGAGCCAAATGCTGAATAGGACACTCCAGGCTACAGCTCCCAGCATGAGCAACACAGAAGAGATGATTCTGCATTTCCAACTGAGGTACCAGATTCATCTCACTGGGGAGTGCAAGATGGTGGGTGCAGGACAGTGGGTGCAGTGCACTATGCATGAGCTGAAGCAGGGTGAGGCATCACCTCACCCCGAAACACAAGGGATCAGGGAATTCCCTTTTCTATCAAGAAAGGGGTGACAGAGAGCACCTGGAAAATGGGGTCACTCGCACCCTAATAATACGCTTTTCCAATGGGCTTCACAAACGGCACACCAGGAGATTATATCCCACACCTGGCTCAGAGGACCTATGCCAATGGAACCTCACTGATTGCTAGCACAGCAGTCTGACATCAAACTGTAAGCAGCAGCGAGGCTGGGGAGAGCACCCACCATTGTCCAGGCTTAGTAGGTAAACAAAGTGGCCAGGAAGATCTAACTGGTGAAGCCCACACAGCTCAAGGAGGCCTGCCTGCCTCTGTAGGCTCCACCTATGGGGGCGGGCACAAACAAAAGACAGCAATAACCTCTGCAGACTAAATGTCCCCTGTCTGACAGCTTTGAAGAGAGTAGTGGTTCTCCCAGCATGCAGCTTGAGATCTGAGGAATGGGCAGACTGCCTCCTCAAGTGGGTCCCTGACTCCTGAGTAGCCTAACTGGGAGCACCCCCCAGTAGCATGGACTGACACCTCACACAGCCGGGTACTCCTCAGAGACAAAGTTCCAGAGGAACCATCAGGCAGCAGGATTTGTGGTTCATCAATATCTGCTGTTCTGCAGCCACCATTGCTGATACCCAGGTAAACAGGTCTGGAGGGACCTCCAGTAAAATCCAACAGACCTGGAGCTGAGGGACCTGACTGTTAGAAGGAAAACTAAAAAACAGAAAGGACATCCACACCAGAAACCCACCTGTATGTCACCATCATCAAAGACCCAAAGTAGATAAACCCCAAATATGGGAAAATAACAGAGCAAAAAAACTGGAAACACTAAAACTGAGAGCGCCTCTCCTCCTCCAAAGGAATGCAAGCTCCTCACCAGCAATGGAACAAAGCTGGGTGGAGAATGACTTGATGATTGAGAGAGGAAGGCTTCAGAAGATCAAACTACTCCGAGTAAAGGGAGAGTTCGAACCAATGGCAAAGAAGTTAAAAACTTTGAAAAAAATTTGATGAACATAAACTATAATAATCAATGCAGAGAAGTTCTTAAAGGACCTATGGAGCCGAAAACCATGGCACAAGAACTACGTGACGAATGCACAAGCCTCAGTAACCGATGCAATCAACTGGAAGAACGGGTATCAGTGACGAGACAAAATGAAGAAATGAATTGTGAAGTTTAGAGAAAAAAGGATAAAAAGAAATGAACAAAAGCCTCCAAGAAATATGGGACTATGTGAAAAGACCAAATCTACGTCCTATTGGTGTACCTGAAAGGACGGGGAGAATGGAACCAAGTGGAAGAACACTCTGCAGGATATATCCAGCGAGAACTTCCCCAATCTAGCAAGGCAGGCCAACATTCAAATTCAGGAAATTACAGAGAATGCCACAAAGATACTCCTCGAGAAGACCAACTCCAAAACACTAATTGTCAGATTCACCAGAGTTGAAATGAAGAAAAAAATGTTAAGGCAGCCAGAGAGAAAGTCGGGTTACCACAAAGGGAAGCCCATCAGACTAACAGCTGATCTCTTGGCAGAAACTCTACAAGCCAGAGAGAGTGGGGGCCGATATTCACATTCTTAAAGAAAAGAACTTTCCATGCAGTATTCATATGCAGCCAAACTAAGCTCATAAGTGAAGGAGAAATAAAATAATTCACAGACAAGCAAATGCTGAGATATTTTGTCACCACCAGGCCTGCCCTAAAAGAGCTCCTTAAAGAAGCACTAACATGGAAAGGAAAACCCAGTACCAGCCACTACAAAAATATGCCAAATTGTAAAGACCGTCAAGGCAAGGAAGAAACTGCATCAACTAACAAGCAAAATAACCAGCTAACATGTATCAAATTCACACATAACAATATCAACCTTAAATGTAAATGGGCTAAATGCTCGAATTAAAAGGCACAGAATGGCAAATGGAAAGAGTAAAGACCCATCAGTGTGCTGTATTCAGAAACCCATCTCACGTGCAGAGTACATAGGCTCAAAATAAACGGATGGAGGAAGATCTACCAAGCAAACAGAAAACAAAAAAAGGCAGGGTTCAATCTAGTCTCAGATAAAACAGACCTTAAACCACAAAGATCAAAAGAGACAAAGAAGGCCATTATGTAATGGTAAAGGGATCAATTCATCAAGAAGAACTACATGCTAAATATATATGCAACCAATACAGGAGCACCCAGATTCCAAAGCAAGTCCTGATGACCTACAAAAGAACTTAGACTCCCACACAATAATAATAGGAGACCTTTAACACCCCAGTGTCAACACTAGACAGATCAAAGAGACAGAAAGTTAACAAGGATATCCAGGAATGAACTCAGCTCTCACCAAGTGGACCTAATAGACATCTAAAGAACTCTCCACCCCAAATCAACAGAAATACATTCTTTTCAGCACCACACCACACCTATCCAAAATTGACCACATAGTTGGAGTAAACACTCCTCAGGAAATGTAAAAGAAGAGAAATTATAACAAACTGTCTCTCAGACCACAGTGCATCAAACTAGAACTCAGGATAAGAAACTCACTCAAAAACCGCTCAACTGCACGGAATCTGAACAGCCTGCTCCTGAATGACTACTGGGTACATAACGAAATGAAGGCAGAAATAAAGATGCTTTTGAAAACCAAACGAGAACAAAGACACACCATATCAGAATCTCTGGACATATTCAAACAGTGTGTAGAGGGAAATTTATATCACTAAATGCTCACAAGAGAAAGCAGGAAAGATCTAAAAATTGACACCCTAACATCACAATTAAAAGAACTAGAGAAGCAAGAGCAAACACATCTAAAAGCTAGCAGAAGGCAGGAAATAACCAAGATCAGGTAGAACTGAAGGAAATAGAGATACAAAAAAACCCCTCAAAAATCAATGAATCCAGGAGCTGGTTTTTTGAAAAGATCAACAAAATTGGTAAGACCGCTATCAAGACTAATCAAGAAGAAAAGAGAGAAGAATCAAATAGACGCAATAAAAAATGGCAAAGGGATACACCACCAATCCCACAGAAATACAAACTACCATCAGAGAATAATATAAAACACCCTGTATGCAAATAAACTAGAAAATCTAGAAGAAAGGAAAATTCCTCGTCAAATACACCCTCCCAGATTAAACCAGGAAGAAGTTGAATCTCTGGAATAGACCAATAACAAGCTCTGAAATTGAGGCAATAATTAATAGCTTGCCAACCAAAAAAGTCCAGGAACAGATGGATCCACAGCCAATTCTACCAGAGGTACAAGGAGGAGCTGGTACCATTCTTCTCTGAAACTATTCCAATCAATAGAAAAGGAGGGAATCCTCCCTAACTCATTTTATGAGCCAGCATCATCCTGATACCAAAGGCCTGGCAGAGACACAACCAGAAAAAGAGGATTTTAAACCAATATCCTTGATGAACATTGATACAAATATCCTCAACAAAATACTGGCAAACTGAATCCAGCAACACACAAAAAGCTTACCCACCATGATCAAGTGGGCTTCATCCCTGGGATGCAAGGCTGGGTCAACATATGAAAATCAATAAATGTAATCCAGCATATAAACAGAACCAAAGACAAAAACCCACAAGATTATCTCAATAGATGCAGGAAAAGGCCTTTGACAAAATTCAACAACACTTCATGCTAAAATTCTCAATAAATAGGTAATGAGGGACGTATCTCAATATAATAAGGGCTATCTATGACAAACACACAGCCAATAAATACTGGAATGGACAAAAACTGGAAGATTCCTTTGAAAATGGGCACAAACAGGGATGCCCTCTCTCACCACTCCTATTCAACACAGTGTTGGAAGTTCTGGCCAGGGCAATCAGCAGGAGAAGGGAATAAAGGGGTATTCGATTAGGAAAAGGAGAAGTCAAATTGTCCGTTTGCAGACGACATGACTTTATATCCAGGAAACCTGATCATCTCAGCCCAAAATCTCCTTAAGCTGATAAGCAACTTTCAGCAATGTCCAGGATACAAAATCAACGTGCAAAAATCACAGCATTCTTATACACCAATACAGACAAACAGAGAGCCAAGTCGTGAGTGAACTCCCATTCAAAATTGCTTCAAAGAGAATAAAATACCTAGGAATCCAACTTGCCAAGGCATGTGAAGGACCTCTTCAAGGAAAATAGAAACCACTGCTCAATGAAATAAAAGAGGATACAAACAAATGGAAGAATATTCCATGCTCATGGGTAAGAAGACTCATGTCATGAAAATGGCCATACTGCCCAAGGTAATTTATAGATTCAATGCCATCCCCATCAACATACCAATGACTTTCTCAAAGAATGGAAAAAACTACTTTAAAGTTCATATGGAACCAAAAAAGGCCCACATCACCAATCAATCCTAAGGCAAAAGAACAAAGCTGGAGGCATCCGTTACCTGACTTCAAACTATACTCAAGCTACAGAACCAAAACAGCATGGTACTGGTACCAAAACAGAGATATAGACCAATGGAACAGAACAGAGCCCTCAGAAATAATGCTGCATATCTACAACTATCTGATCTTTGACAAACCTAACCAAAAACAACCAATGGGAAAGGATCCCAATTTAATAAATGGTGCTGGGAAAACTGGCTAGCCATATGTAGAAAGCTGAAACAGGGTCCCTTCCTTACACCTTATACAAAAATTAATTCAAGATGGATTAAAGACATACATCTTAGACCTAAAACCATAAAACCCTAGAAGAAAACCTAGGCAATCCATTCAGGACATAGTATGGCAAGACTTTATGTCTAAAACACCAAAAGCAATGGCAACAAAAGCCAAAATTGACAAAATGGATCTAATTAAACTAAAGAGCTTCTGCCACAGCAAAAGAACCACCATCAGATGAGGCAGGCAACTATGGAATTGGAAGAAAATTTTGCAACCTACTCATCTGACAAAGGGCTAATATCTAGAATGTACGGATGAACACAAATTGACGGAAAAAAACAAACAACCCCCATCAAAAAGTGGGCAAAGGATATGAACAGACAATTCTCAAAAGAAGACATTATGCTGCCCAAAAAACACATGAAAAAATGCTCATCATTACTGGCCATCAGAGAAATGGCAAATCAAAACCACAATGAGATACCATCTCACACCAGTTAGAATGTTGATCATTAAAATGTCAGGAAACAACAGGTGCTGAGAGAGATGTGGAACATTTTACACTGGTTGGTGGGACTGTAAACTAGTCCACCCATTGTGGAAGTCGGTGGTGGCGATCCTCAGGGATCTAGAACTAGAAATAGCATTTGACCCAGCCATCCCATTACTGGGTATATACCCAAAAGGATTATAAATCATGCTGCTATAAAGACACATGCACACATATGTTATTGTGACACTATTCACAATAGCAAAACTTGAAACCAACCCAAATGTCCAACAATGATAGACTGGATTAAGAAAATGTGGCACATATATTACCATGGAATACTATGCAGCCATAAAAATGATGAGTTCATGTCCTTTGTAGGGACATGGATGTATCTGGAAACCATTATTCTCAGCCAACTATCACAAGGACAAAAAACCAAAACACCGCATGTTCTCACTCATAGGTGGGAATTGAACAATGAGAACACTTGGACACAGGAAGGGAAATACTACACACTGGGGACAATTGTGAGGTGGGGGGAGGTGGAGGAATAGCATTAGGAGATATACCTAATGCTAAATGACGAGTTAATGGGTGTAGCACATCAACATGGCACATGTATACATATGTAACAAACCTGCATGTTGTGACATGTCCCTAAAACTTAAAGTATAATAAAATAAAAAAGTCAAGAACAACAGATGCTGGCAAGGCTGTGGGAGAAATAAACACTTTTACACTGTTGGTAGGAATGTGAATTATTTTGATCATTGGTGGAAGACAGTTTGGTGATCTGCAAGGGATCTAGGAACCAGAAATACCATTTGACCCAGAAATCCCATTACTGGGGTATATATCCAAAGGACTATAAATCCTTCTATTATAAAGATACATGCATGCATATTTGTATAGCAAGCACTATTCACAATAGCAAAAACATGGAATCAAATCAAATGCCCATCAATGATAGACTGGATAAAGAAAATGTGGTACATACACACCATGGAATACTATGCAGCCATAAAAAAAATGAGATCATGTCTTTTGCAGGGACATGAATGAATCTGGAAGCCATCATCTTAGCAAACTAATACAGGAACAGAAGACTAAACACCACATGTTCTCACTCATAAGTGGGAGCTGAATAATGAGAACACATGGATGCAGGGAGGGGAACAGCACACACTGGGGCCTGTCAGTTGGGACGGGGAGGAAGAGCATCAGGATCAATAGCTAACGCATGTGGGCTTAATACCTAGGCGGTGGGTTTATAGGTACAGCAAATCATCATAGTGCACGTTTACCTATGTAACAAACCTGCATGTCCTGCACATGTATCCTGGAACTTAAAATAAAATTTAAAAAAAATAAAATTAAAATTAAATAGAAAACAGAAGAGTACTGAAAATTGGCTCACGGTTCCACAGCCTGTACAGCAAGCATGATGCTGACATCTGTTCAGCTTCTGGGGAGGCCTCAGGAAACTTACCAATCATGGTGGAAGGCAAGGCAAGAGCAGGAGGAAGAGAGAGAGAGGGAAGGTCCTACACACTTTAAACAACAAGATTTCATGAGAAATCTATCACAGGAGCAGCGCTAGGGGGATGATGCTTAACCATTAGAAACTGCTCCCGTGGACCAGCCGCCTCCCAGCAGGCCCCATCTCCGACAGTGGAAACCACTGGAAGATGCTCCCATGGACCAGCCACCTCCCAGCAGGCCCCATCTCCGACACTGGGGATTACATTTCTATAGAAGTTTCCAATAATTTTGGAACACATACTAATAACATATTTATAAAAATACAGTCCAAAGTAGACCAAACACCATTCACTCTTCTATTTGAAAGTTTTCTCTCTATTCTAATGTCACAATCTCCAGGGTTATTAATCAGAATCCTGCATTTAAGGGCATCTGTTAAATTCTGTAGCTGATTATAAAACCATCATTTAAAGAGGACCAAAATGAGACAACAGTTGTCTGTGGATGATAAAAATATTAAGGGCAGCCACAGTTAAAGTCACGAACAACAGCCTTTAAAGTAGAATTTGCTGTAGAGCCTATTATGAGGGAGACATTTCTAGTTATTACCTCTTTTATTCTAAACCATGGGAAAAGGACCTATCAAATAAAGTCCTTCAGAAGAGTGAAGGGCTCCTGGCAATGTTCTCTTTAATCCATGATGTGGGATAAGGGGAGTTTTGACTGATTATGAGGCAATGTATATACCACTAAAGTTTCAACACCCTAAAGGGGAAAAAAGTGGGGAGGGAAGTCCTGGAAGAACAAGATGGACCCGTAGCAGAAGACGATTTCAATCCATTGACCCCTGAATTGTGGGCTGGTTGTGCTGCATCGCTCTGCAATTATGGTTCTGCCGCAACAAAGATCTAATTCCCAGGGTTATAGGAAAAGACACCTGCGGTACCCCTGAGGCACAGAGAAGGGAGAAATCCAAACCTGACTTAAGTCTAGGGTTCTTAAACCACACAATCTTCTCACAAGGAGGACCTTAACTCTGAAAATACTGATTTGGGGCTGTTTGAAAGAAAAAAAATATAAATACGAGTGGGAAAATGAACAACCTTCCCCATATCCAGTGGCAAAGAAATGAGGGAGAGGGAAGGAAGGAAGGAAGGAGGGAAGGAAGGAGAGAGGGAAGGAAGGAGGGAAGGAAGGAAGGAAGTAGGGAGGGAGGGAGGTAGGGATGGAAGGAAGGAAGGAGAGAGGAAAGGAAGGAGTGAAGGAAGGAAGTAGGGAGGGAGGGATGGAAGGAAGGAAGGAGAGGGAAGGAAAGAATGAAGGAAGGAAGGAGAGAGGGAAGGAGGGCAGGAAGGAATGAAGGAAGGAAGAAAAGAGGGAAGGAACGAAGGAGGGAGGGAGGGAAGGAAGGAAGGAGAGAGGGAGGGAAGGAGGGCAGGAAGGAATGAAGGAAGGAAGGAAAGAAAGAAGGAAGGAGAGAGGGAAGGAAGGAAGGAGAGAGGGAGGGAAGGAAGGAGAGATGGAGGGAAGGAACGAAGGAGAGGGAAGGAAGGAAGGAGAGAGGGAAGAAAGGAAGGAAGGAGAGATGGAAGGAAAGAGAGAGGGAAGGAAGGAGGGAAGGAAGGAAGGAGGAAGGGAAGGAGGGAAGGAAGAAAAGAAGGAAGGAAAGAGGGAAGGAAGGAGAGAGGGAAGGAGGGAAGGAAGGAGAGAAGGAAGGAAGGAAAGAAGGAAGGAAAGGAAGGAACTTGGATATGAACAAAAACAAAATTTAAATTAAAACGGAAGTCTATCATCTGATCTAATTGGAAATATACTATTTTCTAAAACAATTTATACAGTCCAAAGATAAAGGGGTGCTGATTGGTATTTGTTAACTCTCCAGCATATATTCTGAATCAATTTTAGCATCTTCTGAAATCTACCAATTGGCATACCTTCACAAACTTAATCAATACTGGAGCTCAAATTTTGTTATACCTGAGATTTCACCAAATTTAAACATTGCACCCCCTAATCCTAGCAGAGTAACTGCATATAGAATAGAGGACACATAGTTATGCCTCATATTTATTACCTTGACTAAATTTCCCATAGTCATAGAAGCCTTTGTTCATAGGGGACTTGGATGCTCTGACCTAATGAGTAACAAATTGAAATTAAACCATTTGCACTTACACATTGACTTCACCTAATGTAACCTTACAGAACTCCGTCTCCTGTTTTTTTAATTTGATTTATTTTTTTTTTTTATTTTTTTAGAGATGGAGTCTTGCTCCATTACCCAGGCTGAATGAAGTGCAGTGGCACAATCATAGCTCACTGCTGCCTCGAACTCCTGGGCTCAAACAATCCTCCCATTTTAGTCTTCCAAGTAGCTGGGATTACAGGCATGCACCAACACAGCCAATTAAAAAATTTATAGAAGTGGAGTCTTCCTATGTTGCCTAGGCTTGTCTCTAACTTCCGGCCTCAAACAATCCTTCTGACTCAGCCTCCCAAAGTGCTGGGATTATAGGTGTGAGCCATGGTGCCTAGCCTCCCCATCTTGATAAATTAGCAAATATGGTCCAACATAAATTACAACATGACTTCAAATAAATAAATCTTATTATATAAGTCCTAATTAATTAGTGAAGGGGTGATTATCCTAATTGCTTCAACATTCAGCAGTAGAATTTGGCCTGTTCTTAAACCTGCAAATAATAAATGATGTTTCACAGTGGATTGCTGTAATGTGACTGCAGTGCTCCCATCCATTAAGGCCCTCGTACCCAATGCCTAATATTATTGTGGTTAATTTTTTTTTATTTCAATACGTTTTTGGGGAATATGATGCTTTTTTTTATTTCAATAGGTTTTTGGGGAACAGGTGGTGTTTAGTTACATGAATAAGTTATTTGGTGGCGATTTCGAGATTTGTGGTGCACCCATCACCCAAGCAGTGTACACTGTACCCAATGTGTAGTGTTTTATCCCTCACCACACCCACCCCACCACTCCCAGCCTTTCCCTGAGTCCTCGAAGACCATTGTATCATTCTTATGCCTTTGCATCCTCATAGCTTAGGTCCCACTTATGAATGAGAACATACAATGTTTGGTTTTCCATTCCTAAGTTACTTCACTTAGAGTAATGGTGTCCAGTTTCATCCAGGTTGCTGTGAATGCATTATTTCATTCCACCTTATGGCTGAGTAGTATTCCATGGTAAATATATATACCAAATTTTCTTTATCCACTTACTGATTGATGGGCATTTAGACTGGTTTCAAATTCTTGCAATTGCATATTGTACTGCTATAAACATGCGTGTGCAAGTATCCTTTTCATATAATGACTGATTTTCCTCTGAGTAGATACCCAGGAGTGGAATTACTGGATCAAATGATAGATCTGCTTTTAGTACTTTGGAAATCTCACTGTTTTCCATAGCTGTTGTACTAGCTTACATTCCCTCCAAAAAGTGTAAAAGTGTTCCCTTTTTACCATATCCATGCCAACATCTATTTTTGATTTTTTTATTATGACCATTCTTGCAGGACTGAAGGGGTATCATATTGTATTGTCATTTTGATTTACATTTTCCTGATAATTAGTTATGTTGAGCATTTTTTCATGTGTTTGTTGGCCAGTTGTATATTTTCTTTTGAGAATTGTCTGTTCATGTCCTTAGCCCACATTTTGATGGGAGTTTTTTTCTTGCTGGTTTGTTTGAGTTCCTTGCAGATTCTGGGTTTAGTCCTTTAATCAGAAGTACAGATTGTGAAGATTTTCTCCCACTCTGTAGGTTATCTGTTTACTCTGCTGATTATTTCTTTTACTGTGCAGAAGCCTTTTAGTTTAATTAAGTCTCATCTATTTATCTTTATTTTAGTTATATTTGCTTTTTGGGTTATTGGACATGAAGTCTTTGCCTAAGCCAATGTCTAGAAGGGTTTTTCCATGTCGTCTTCTAGAATTTTTATGGTTTCAGGTATTAGATTTAACTCCTTGATCCATCTTGAGTTGATTTTTGAACAGGGTGCGAAATGAGGATCCACCTTCATTCTTCTATGTGTGTCTTGCCATTTATCCCAGCACCATTTGTTGAATAGGGTATTCTTTCTCTGCTTTATGTTTTTGTTTGCTTTGCTGAAGATTAGATGACTGTAAATATTTGGCTTTATTTCAGGTTCTCTGTTATGTTCCATTGATCTATATGCCTATTTTTATACCAGTACCATGCTGTTTTGGTGACTATGGCCTTCTAGTACAGTTTGAAGTCGGCTTCTAGATTTAGTTCTTTTTGCTTAGTCTTGCTTTGGCTATACAGACTCTTTTTTGGTTCTAGGCTTTTATTACCTTAAGGTATGTCCCTTCTATGTCTTTTTTATTTCCATGCGAATTTTTATAGTTCTGTGAAGACTGATGTTGGTACTTTAATGGTGATTGCATTGAGTTTGTAGATTGCTTTTGGCAGTATGGTATTTTCACAATATTGATTTTACCCATCCGTGAGCATGGGATATGTTTCCATATGTTTATATCTATGATTTCTGTCAGCAGTGTTTTGTAGTTTTCCTTGTAGAGGTCTTTTGTCTCTTGGGTTAAGTATTCGGATATAATTAAGATTTTGTCTGCAAAGATTGCATGCAATTGACAATTATAGGAATATACTATTATAATTACAGGAATTATAATATTCCTAAGGTTTTTACTGCAGCTATTGTAAAAGGGGTGAGCTTCTGATTTGATTCTCAGCTTGTTCACTGTCACTGTATAGCAGAGCCACTGACTTGTGTACATTAATTTTGTATCCTGAAACTTTGCTGAATTCATTTCCCAGTTCTAGTAGCTTTTAGGATGAGTCTTTAGGGTTTTCTAGGTATATGATCATGTCATCAGCAAAGAGTAACAGTTCAACTTCCTCTTTACCTATTTGGATGCCCTTTATTTCTCTTATCTGATTGCTCTGGTAAGGACTTCTAGTACTGTGTTGAATAGAAGTGGTGAAAGTTGGCATCATTGTCTTGTTCCAGTTCTCAGGGGGAATGCTTTCAACTTTTCCCCATTCCATATAATGTTGGCTGTGTGTTTGTCATATATGGCTTTTATTACCTTAAGGTATGTCCCTTCGATGTTGATTTTGCTGAGGGTTTTAATCGTAAAGGAATTCTGGATTTTGTCAAATGCTTTTTCTATGTCTATTTTGCTGAGGATTTTAGGCATAAAGTGATGCTGGATTTTGTCAAATCCTTTTTCTGCATGTATTGAGATGATCATGTGATTTTTGTTTTTAATTCTGTTCATATGGTGTATCACATTTATTGACTTGCAGATGTTTAACCGTCCTGCATCCATGGTTTCTCTTCAGATCTTATACATCTTTCACCTTACAATGGTTAATTTTATTTGCCAAGTTGGGTTGCCTAGATATTTGGTTAAACACTCTGGATGTGTCTGTGAGGGTGTTCCTTGATGAGAAGAACATTTGAATATGTAGACTTAGTAAAGTAGTTGCCCTCCCCAGTGTGATGGGGTCTCATCCAATCCATTAAAACCCAAATAAAACACAAGGGTAGAGGAAGAGAAAATTCACTCTTTGATGTTTTCAGAGCTGAGACGTAGACCTTCTCTCGCCTTTGAAGTCAGACGTGGACTTTAACTTACGCCATCAGCTTTCCTGGACTTTAGGCTTGGACTGGAACTCCACCATTGGCAGTCCTGGGTCTCCAGCTTGCTGACTGCAGGTCCTGGGACTTGTTAGCCTCCATAACCACATGAGCCAATTCCTTATAATAAACCTATATATATTCATGCAACTGGTAAATATTTTGTTGTTATAGATTTGGCTAACATGTTCTTTTTGTGCCTATTTTAACAGAGTCTCAGTCATAGCCTGCCTTCATCTCTGAAGGGACCAGGTAACCCACGGAGTGCCTTGGCAGCCTTGTCTTTGCACGCAGTCTTCGCAGACAAGATCTCACTGCAGCCACCTTTCTACAGGAGTACAGGTGTGACATTATACTGATGACATCATTCTCAGAGAAAATTCATTTTACACACTAAGGACACACAGATACAAAGAGCCTTATAAAAAGGGAATGGACATTTCCCCAACACAGTACTTCAAGGCCCTGCCACTTTGCTTCAATTCCTGAAAATTCCTTGGTAAACATGGGGCTGCTGTATTCCTGACACTTTCAAGAAATATTCATCCTCTCAGCATCCACAATGTTAATACAAGCCTAATATTCTTTAATTTGTGTTTTGTTTTTTGGAGACACAGTCTTGCTCTGTCACCCAGGGTGGTATGAAGTTGCATGATCTCAGCTAAGTGCAGCCTTGACCTCCCGACCTCAAGCAATTCTCCCATCTCAGCTTTCCAAGTAGCTAGGACTACAGGTGTGTGCCACCACACTCAGCTAATTTTGTTTATTTTTTTGTAGAGAAAAGTTTTCGCCATGTTACCCAGGCTGGTCTCGAATTCCTGGGCTCAAGCGACCCTCTGGCCTTGGCCTCCCAAAGTTCTGGGATTACAGGTGTGAGCCACTGTGCCCAGCCCTTTAATTCTTTACTTTGGGTTCAGGTGACAACATATTTCTTACTTACAAATTTTACTTAATCTCGTTGATGTTGTCACTTGAAAGCTGACCCACCTTGAATGAAGCCTCCTCACACAAGTCTAGAATCTGTCCGAATTTAAATTAACAGGTGCTCCTATGAATTCCATCAGAGCACACACTATAGATGCTTGAGCAACCTCTTCCCATGCCTCCTGAAGTATCTGTGTTGTATGTGGTGGCCACAAGTTGTCCATGGGCTTCTGATGTAAAAAACAAAACTGTCCCTTTTGACCCTGTGCTGTACAGCATCAGGGCAGTGATTGCTGACCACATACTGGACCCTCGGAACAGAGGGCTCTGCATCCATGTCCATGAGCCTTCATGCCCATCTGGCCATCAGGCCTTGGGAAGCAGCACCCCACAGCCTTGGCACAGCTGCAGAGACCTCCTTGCCTCAGAATGGAGTCAAATCTGTACCCCCTGCAATTCTCATCTGCAGGAAGCACTGGCCTCCTTCATCCTCAGACTATAGTGCTGACACTGGCTTCCTTCATCCTCAGACTGTGGTGCTGGAAGTCACCCCTCTCCAAGGCCCCTTCGGATCAACTGAGTGACCAGCAGTGAAGTTTGTCCACCTTCTGAATTGATGCCATCATTGGATGTGATGGAGCTCAGTGGGGGGCTGCTGCCTTCCCTCCCTTAGCTAGGATGTCCCTGATAAAGGATGACACCCAAGCCTCAGCACAACTGGCCAAACTTGAGGTGGTCATCTCAGCACTGATGCTAGGCCAACAATTAGCCCCATTTGTACATTTTTACAAACTTTTTGGCAATTGCCAAGAATTGTCCACCTTCCCTCCCCATTGAATTAAAGAAACTTCTTGTCTCATGGATACTCAGAATACCAATCAAGGTAACAGATGCCTTTATTTTAACTAAGGACGCGGTACAGATCTCACAGGGACACTCCTTATCCCCTGCAGAGTTCCAGAGACTGCTGATGGTGACCAAGGCAACATTTCATCAGAAAACACAGTGCTGGGCTTGTGAAGAAGGTGTCCAGTAGAGCTTCCACTGCCCCTGTAGGCTGCAGGCAGCTGCTTCAGTTGAGAGATAGACTGAGCTCCTCAAAGAATTCCTATTTAAGTTACAAAGCAGCAAGTGGATGCCCTGCTGGGTTCCACTATCGCCACAGGCTTTGATTACTCTAAGTTCATGCTCCTTAGGAAAGTGCACTTTTTACACCAATGCTGCACAGTTCCCTCAGTTGCCTTTACTGGAAATCAAGGAGTTCACATTTTTGACAACCATTCAGTCCTGGACTGTCCAAGGGGTGCAGGTAGCTCCGTACTGGAAGCTGCCTGCTACATGCGGATCAGTAAAATCAGACTTGCCCAACAACTCACTGGAGACATGAAAACCAATGCATGGGGAATGCATGACGTCACCCAAATATTTACGAACACGCTTGTGCTGCCAGAGACCCCAGATCTCTAAACCAATGCATGGGGAATGCATGATATTACCCAAATATTTACCAACATGTTTGTGCTGACAGAGACCCCAGATCACTTTTCCTGCCTCCTGCTAAACAAATGGGGGCAGTAGCTTCGCATCAGCTTCCACATTTCATTACTCATAATTGTGGCCTTCCTAATCTCTCACGCCCCTAAGCACTTATTACAATGTCTCAACAGCCTTCTCTCAGCCTCTCAAAATATTAGTCATCATTAAAATAAATGTCTGATATTAAAGCATCAGGGTCAATTGTACTGTGACACCTAAAATTTCAGGCTGCACCCCACCAGGTCCTCAGCCTAATGGCTTTCATGCCCCCACCAGACTGCAAAACTCTTTGAATTAGTCAAGCACATTCCTCAAGGGACCAGGGGTTACCCCACGCTCTGAATTCTACCAAGCCTGTCTCACACACCCTCTGCTCCAGAGTGCAACCCCCGGGTAGACCTGCATAGATGCAGTGTCATCCCCTGCTGGGCTGAGTATACGTGAAAAATAAATTACTGTGAATTTCGTCTGCTCAGTGTTTGTTGTGTCTGCAGCCATCCACAGAATTGTAGGGCAAGACTAGTTTCTTCACCAATGGGGTGAACAGGAAGGAACCCAACTAGGAATTGCCTTTTTAAAAAAATCCCTTCCCACCCTCTTAATTATGTAGTGCATGCATTTTATACCTTTTTTGCTCATTCCGTTATCTGAGGTCAGCCACTGATATTTAACCCATCCTTAGCCTCGGAGGAGGGCAGAGGAACACTGGTCATATTGATTTCCCTACCGGCGAAGACATGGTTTCCTCCTGTGCCACTCAAATTCTCTCCTTCTTTAACTTGATGCTCAGTAGATTGTGTTTCACTTGTCTTTGCAGATTGTTAGGAAGATGAGAATCAGCTTTCGTTTTTGATGTTGCCATAGAGAAGACTCTATGGTAATGTTTATTTGCATAGTCAGCTTTCTCTTCTTTTCCCTCAGACAGAAATTGCAAACTCTTAGGTGAGAGACAGCTTTCTGGAGTCTGCAAACATAGATTATCTGCCCTCTTTTGATGGCAAATTTCTTATATCCCCACCAACAATAAAATAATTACATACAATTTTGACATGTCATATTGATTGCCAACTACACGTAAGAACATGCCTTGATTTTAAATCTATATTAATTATAAAAATTTGGGTAGTCACAAAAAATTATTGTGTACAAATTTATAGACCTCTTCTTAGGACTAAATGAGTTACTATTAACTAATATTTATTGGGCAGTTAGTGTATGGCAGAAGCTTCCTATGTACTATTTCATTTTATGTAAAACAATATTCTATGCAAAATGCTATAATTTCCCCGTGCCTCCAATTTGGACGTGATAAAACTAGACGTCATAAAATTTTCGCCCCAGAGTTCTCTGCTTAGTAAGAAGTAGAAGGAAGTCTTCTAAACCTAAGACATCTGATTTCAGAGCCCATATAGTTAAATGCTCTAAATGCAGATTCCCAGGCTGGTGGTGACTATGAGAGCCCCGCACATACGATGTAGGACAGTGCTTCTCTGTAACATGCACAACATTCCCATGATGACGGTGACTATGAGAGCCTGCCACATATGATGTATGACAGTGCTTCCCTGTAACATGCGCAAGATTCCCGTGATGATGGTGACTATGAGAGCCTGTCACATATGATGCAGGACAGTGCTTCCTCTGTAACATGCCCAAGATTCACCCGGGGATCTTATTAAAATGCAAACTCATAGACCACACTTTGACCAGCTAAGATAAGAGCATTTAAATGGGTGTCCAGGTGGCAGTGCTAAGATCCTACTGTTCATGTGGGCACTGGCTCACCATACTAATGACGCTTGGGACCTCCAGTCCCTGCTTGAAAAGAAATACAGATACATAGGATTTGACTGTGCATATGGAATGTCTGTTGTGTTCTGGCCATTGTACTAGACAATAGAGATAAAAAGTCAAGTGTCCCTTCTCTGTATCTGAAAGGAGCTTCCTACAAATTGGCTTCTGACTGCAGTGTATATTTTCTCTTCTTACCTGGGAGAGTGAACTCCACCTCAATGTTGGTAACTGAACACTGCCCAGTGGACTTGATGGGGGAGACCATAGCTAGCTGTGCTCCCACATAGCTATGACCATAGTATATCTCACGATGCCATTTCCCCCTTGTCAAAAGGCTCCCTCCAATATTACACACGCTCCCCATGATTATACATTCTTCCTCCTTCCACCAAATTTTCCTTAGTCTTGTAAAGATAAAAACATAAACCACATTCTTTTCATATTAATTATATATTAATTATGAAAGTTCCTTACTTTTCATGGTGTTTAATATTTTCTCCCAATTTATAGAATATATTGATGAATATACGAATAAATTTTATCCATGCATATCTATTACAATCTTCGTTATATACTTTACTATTTTTAAATTTCTTATGCTCTTATAAAATGTGTGTTCTTGACTCACGTTGGCTTCCATTTCTTCCCTCTGTCTTCTATTAGTTTAGGCTATGAGCAGAGGTGGACGAGGTGGCTGCTGTATTGGATCAAGGATATGAGCAGCGATGGATGAGGCAGTGGCTGTAATGGATCAAGGCTATGAGCATCTTGTGAAGTAGGATGTTAAATCTGTAAATATCAGAGTGAATCCAAACTTATCAATTCAACACTGGATTGTAATACAGCTCAAAAAAGACTAAAAACACAGCTCTACACTTTAGGAGTCTGAGGCAGGCAGATTGCTCGAGCTAAGGAGTTGGAGACAAGTCTAGGAAACATGGAAAAACCGTGTCTCTACAAAAAAAAATTAATTAGCTGGCTATGGTGGTATAAGCCTGTGGTTCCAGCTTCTCAGGAGGCTGAGATGAGAGGATTGCTTGAGCCCAGAAGTTAGAGGGAGCAGTGAGCTCTGGTCACTCCACTGCATTCCAGCTAGGTGACAGAGTGAGACCCTGTCTCAAAAACGAACAAACAAAATAACAAACAAAAACAGCTCTAAACGAAGGTGGCTAGAAAAGTAGCTCAAGTTGTTCCTGTCTGGTTAAATACAGACATAAATGAACTATTTATGTGCCTCAGTGGCTTCATAATGCTGACAGCAAAGCCAATTGTTCTGGCAGGTTCTGGAAAAATTTATCACATCATGGGGTTCAATGCCAATGTCAAATCATAAATATAATTATCAAATCTGAAAGTGAACCCAGTTTCAGAGACCTCCAGAAGCCACTGTGTAGGAAGCTCCTTTCAGATAGAGACACGTGATTATTTGACTTCTTATCTCTGTTGTCTAGCACAATGTCCAGAACACAACAGATATTCCATATGCACAGTCACATCCTATGTATGTGTATTTCTTTTCCAGCAAGGACTAGAGGTCCTAAGCTTTGTTTGTATGGTGAGCCAGTGCCCAAATGAGCAGTAGAATCTTAGCACAGTCACCTACACGCTCATTTCGATTCTCTGGCCCCTTATCTTAGCTAGTCAAATTGTGGTCTATGAGTCTGCATTTTAATAAGATCTCCGGGTGAATTTTGTGCATGTCAAAGGAAGAGAAGCACTGCCCTCAAAATATAGAACAGGTGAACTAAATTATTAATTTATAGAGGTAGGCTGGCTATTTATTTATTTATCTTGTTGATGGGAAGATTCAAGTTGACATACACGATCACCTCCATAAGGATTTCAGGTAAAAAACAAACAAACAAAGGTTTAGATATTAGATATATTTTACAATTACCACACCAGTCTTTTCACTACAGCATCTAGTAGCACATTTCCCAGAGATTTAGATGGAAATTTCTATCCCATGAGCCTTCTGTTAGTATTTTTAAAATTGAATACTCAATAAATAGTGGCCAAATTGAATCTCTTACAGGCATCTCACTCAAACTACAGTCAAACTTTCCAATAGGCCCCATAAAAATCATTGTTCTAGAGCAATCTGATATATTTATACACCTCTTTAGACACTTAGGTAAGTATAATAATACAAGTATTGTGTGTGTGTGTATTGTGTACCTTGTGGCCCCTTGCCCAGTTTCTGCAACACCCGAAGCTGATGCAAGTTTAATGTAAACAACGTCCAGCAATGTTAGAAATGTTGACTTTTATGTGCCCATCAGGAAAAAAAAGATGAACGTTATTGTAGAGGAAATTTTCATTCTGGAAAAGATGCATACTGTTTGAATATTACTTTCATGCTTTCCACAGATATTACACACAGATATTATATTCCAAGGGTTATGTTTCAAAGTCATCAAAAATAGAAAATACATCTATATTTCTAACTGAAAAAAATAACACTAAGTAGCCTACCTTTGGGGAAATGTGATAAAAATATTAATGAGCATCACAACTCATGAAAAGCATAAAATGTGCAATGATTTAAACTACATGTTCTTCATATGAATCTGTGTAGAAATATAGACACATTTGATAAATGCTATTTAAAGTCTGAGTGCTTTGGTAAATGATTCAGTCATCTGTATGTTGAAGGGATTACTTTTATCTGCCTTCAGAGTGAGAATTAGATTTCTATTCTTTATAAAGCAGGGAATACAGATTCTGCGTGAAGTAAAAGCATTCAATCCTTATTAATAATGATGGCAGCTGCGCTGCAGAGGAGAAAGCCTGTCAGAGTAAAGTATTCAGTTTTACATCATAATCAGAGGTTTGTCTATCTCTGTTGAATGCAGAATTAAAAACCCCTTCAACATTTTTAAAGTAATAGATGAAAAACCTCTCAAAGTCTCCTTTAAAATTTGAATTGACGATTCCACATAACAGGAAAGGGACCAAGAATATCTTCAAGAAATACTTCACGATGGAAGTGATGTTTTAAGTGAAATTTCATCAAGGAGAAGATTTTCCAAAAAGTCTTTTGACCTCAGGAAGAATCTCATTAGTTTACCCTGTAAATAGTTTCTAGTAAAATGATAAAGACTTGATTTTTCAAAAACAAAAAATTTACACGGTTTAATCTAATGTTTTGATTTCGAAAGTGCTGTTGTGCCCTCATAGTTACGCATGTGTATTTATACGCATTTTCTTAGCTCATTCAAATGCCAATAAAATACTTTACTATCCAGGTTCCTTAAAAGCTGAATTAAGTTCTAAAAGTGAGGATTGTATGTACTCTGTGAGGTATGCGCAGATGTATGTGTGTGATGTGTATGTATGGTGTGTGTGTGTGGTCTGAGTGTGTAGTAAGTGCATGGGGTACGTATATGTGTGTGTGGTGTGTATTGTGGGTGTCGTGTGAATACTGTGGGTGGTGTATGGTTTGTGTATGTGCTGTGTTTGTGGTGTATGTGTGTGTGGTGTGTATGTGCACTATGTGTGGTGTGGTGTGCATGTGATATGTGTGTGTGCAGTGTGTGTGGTGTATGTGATGTGTGTGTTTTGTGTGTGTATGGTGCTGTGTGTGCAGTATGTGTAGTGTTTGATGTGTGTTTGATGTGTGTGTGGTGTATGTGTGTGGTGTGTGTGGTGTGGTATGTGTGTGCACAGTGTGTGTGGTGTATGTATGTGATGTGTGTGTTTGCTGTATGTGTGTGGTGCTATATGTAAGTGTGCAGTGTTTGGGGAGGTGGGGTGTGTGTTTGATGTGTGGTGTGTGTGTGGTGTTGTGTGTGCTGTGTGTGTAGTAGGTTCGTGTGTGTGGTGTGTGCATGTGCACATGGTGTGGGGTGTGCAGTGTGTGTGGTATGTGTGGGGGTGTCTGTGCATGTGTAATGGTGATGTGTGCGGTGTGTGTGGTGTCTGTGTGTGGGGTGTGCATGCACGTGCACATGGTGTGGTGAGTGTGGTGTGTGGTGTGGGGGTGTGTGTACATGTGCACATGGCATGTGTGTGCAGTGTGTGTGGTGTGTGCACACATGGTGTGGTGTGTGTGGTGTGTGTGGTGTCTGTGTGTGGGATGTGTGTGTATACAGTGGTGTGTGCAGTGTGGTGTCTGTGTGTGTGGTGTGTGCACATGGTGTGGTGTCTGTGTGTAGTGTGTGTGCACATGGTGTGTTGTGTGGTTTGGGGTGTATGCGTGTGCACATGGTGTGGTGTGTGCAGTGTGTGTGGTGTTTGGGGTGTGTGCATGTGCAAAGTGTGTGGTGTGTGCAGTGTGTGTGGTGTCTGTGTGGGGTGTGTGTGTGCACATGGTGTGGCATGTTCAGTGGGTGTGGTGTGTGCAGTGTCAGGGGGTCGTGTGTGTGCATGTGCACATGGTGTAGTGTGTGCTGTTTGTGTGGTGTCTGTGTGTGGGGTGTGTTTGCGTGTGCACATGGTGGGGTGTGTGCAGTGTGTGTTATGAGTGACTGTTTCTCTTAGCATGTGGACATCAGTCTTCCAGACCAGCTTTCTCCATGTGTCTGGGAACATAAGAAACAAGTTTCTGCAATAATTGTTACACAACTTTTCCGAGACGGACCAAATTTCTGTCGTGAGTGGGTATCTGCGTGATTTCACAGGAGGGAATGTGATGTCCTGGCTTGGCTCACACCCTCTGTGGGTTTAGGCAGGGTTCCTGCTGGATCCCTCACTGTGGCCAGATAAAGAGGGCTCTGTTTCAACTCAGGGCACCAGAAGAGGACTGGTGTGTGGGAAGACCAGGTAATCATAATGCTATTAATAATAGCAGTAATCATACTGTTTTATACATTGTATATGTCATAAGGATTTTAACTTTCATGTAACATAATTGTTGTAAAAATTTTCCCAGTTTGTTTTCTGCTATTTTCCTGGTGTTGAAATGTGTAAGAATTTACATTTTAGGTACGTTAGGTTTATTCCTTTTTATACTGTTTCTGTTTGAAATTTTGATTTTAGAAGACATTCATTCTCAAGGTCATAAAACACACAGACATCTAATTTTCTTTTCTCTCTCTCTCTCTTTTTTTTTAACATTTAATACTGGAATTAACTTTTATGCAAGGTGTAGGACAATTATTCAATTTTATCATTTTATATTCTCAAATCATTACCCAGTATTTTAATACCATAAATGGAACAATCCCTCTTGTTTTGTGAATTTAAAACGTTATCCTATTACTAGACACAATTACACTGAATTTCTGTGTTTTTAATTCTCTTTCATTAATGTGTTTATTTTTGTGCCATTTCAAATTTGTTTACTTTGAATAGTAATAATCTTAAATATAGCAAATTTTATAATATTGGCTCTCGTGTGTGTTCAATAGACGAATTTAAAATCATATTTTCATGTTCAAAAATATTTTTCTTGGAAATTTTATTGGAATTTGAGCCTGTTTTTAAATGATTTACAGCAAACTAAAGAGTTAATATTATTGAGTCCTCTCATCCAGAATGTGACACGCAAATTACTCAAACCTCCTTAAATGCCATTTAGTCAAAATTAATAAGTTAAATCAATATAAATTAGTATAAATGAATATAAATAATGATTAAAGTAATGTGTTTGGCTGCACGTTTCTGTCTTCTGCCTTCTATCACTGATGTTTTATTCCTATCCTTGTTGTTTTCTATCCTTTCGTTTATTATGTCTTTTACTGTCTTGTGATTTGAAAACTATATGACACATTGTAATCCTTTAATTTCTCTAATTTTTTGCTTTTAATTTTAACTAATTTTATTTTTTAGAAAGTGCAGATTCACAACTAAACGGAGCACAGAGTACTGGCTTCCCATATGTCCCTTTCCCCACACACAGCCTCCTCACTACAGCTTCCTGCCTCACAGGAGCACACCTGTGACAACCAGGAACCTACCTTGACCCTTCATTATCACTCAAAGCTTACAGTGCACATTCACGGTTACTCTTCACGTTGTACATTCTGAGTCTTGATAAAAGTATAATGGCAATGGGATATTATTCACTGCTAGCAAGAGATGATCTATCAAGCCACAAAAAAATACATGGAGGAAGCTTAAATGCATATTGCTAAAAGAAGAAGCCAATCAGAAAAGTCCACGTACTGTTCAATTCCAATTATATGACGTTCTGGAAATGGTGAAACTATGAGAACAATAGAAAGATCAGTGGTTGCCATGGACCAAAGGGAAGGAAGAGATGGATACACAGAGCACAGAGAATCTTCCCGGAAGTAAAATCATTCTGTATGATACTGTAATTGTAGATATATATATTTGTAAAAATCTATCTTAACTTTTAATCTTTTAAATTTTTCTGTTTTTTTTTGACAGAGTCCTGCTTTGTCGCCAGGCTGGAGTGCAGTGGAATGATCTCGGCTCACTGCAACCTCTGCCTCATGGGTTCAAGTGCTTCTCCTGCCTCAGCCTCCCGAGTAACTGGGACTACAGGTGCCCACCACCATGCCCGGCTAATTTTTGTATTTTTAGTAGAGACCGGGTTCACCATCTTGGCCAGGCTGCTCTCGAACTCCTGACCTCGTTATCCACCTGCCTGCCTCCCAAAGTGCTGGGATTACAGGTGTGAGCCACCACGCTGACCGTTTTTGTTTTAAAAACTACAGACAAGCTGGGTGCAGTGGCTTAAGCCTGTAATGGCTGCACTTTGGGAGGCTGAAGTGGCTGGATTGCTTGAGCCCCGGAGTTCAAGACCAGCTTGGCAACATAGTAAGACCCCACCTCTACAAAGAAAATTATTAAAAAAATAGCCGGCTGGGCACGGTGGCTCACGCCTGTAATCCCAGCACTTTGGGAGACTGAGGCAGGCAGAACACGAGGTCAGGAGATTGAGACCATACTGGCTAACACGGTGAAACCCCGTCTATATTAAAAAATACAAAAAAGTTAGCCGGGCCTGGTGGTGGACGCCTGTAGTCCCAGCTACTTGGGAGGCTGAGGCAGGAGAATGGTGTGACCCTGGGAGGCGGAGCTTGCAGTGAGCCGAGATAGAGCCACTACACTCCAGCCTGGGTGACAGAGTGAGACTCCGTCTCAAAAAATAAAAATAAAAAAGCCAGGCATAGTGCTGCATGCCTGTAGTCCCAGTTACTCAGGAGGCTGTGGTAGAAAAATCACTTGACCCAGCAGTTTGAGGCTGCAGTAAGCTATGATCATGCCACTGCACTCTGGCCTGGGTGACAGAGCGAAATCCCATCTCAAAACAAAGAACAACCAAAAACCTACAAGCATACTCAGAGACAGTGTGGGTTTGGTTCCCGACAACCACAATAAGGCAAATGTTACAATCAAGTTAGTCGCAATAAACATTTTGTTTCCCAGGACTTTTAAAAGCTATGCTTAAACTATGTTGTAGTCTAATGAGTATTTAATAATTAATTAATTAATTAGTAGTCACATTATGTCTAAAAATCTATGTACAGACCTTAAAATACCTCACTGCTGAGAAATACTAATGAATATCTGAGCCTCACCAAGTCATCAGCTTTTTGCTGGTGAGGGTCTTGCCTCTATACTGATGGCTGCTGACTTAGCAGCCTGGGAGCTGCTGAAGATTGGGTGTCTGTGTCAATTTCTTAAAACAATGAAGTTTGTTCCTTTCACAAAAGATTTCCCTGTAGCATGTGATGCTGTTTGATAGCATTTTATCCACAGTAGAACTTCCTTCAAAATTGGAGTAAACCCTCTCAAACTCTGCTGCTGCTTTATCAACTAGGTTTATGGAATATTCTAAATCCTTTGTTGTTATTTCAACAATGTTCATAGCATCTCCACCTGCAGAAGATTCCATCTCAAGAAAATATTTTCTTTGCTCATCCATAAGAAGCAACTCCCCATTTGTTCAAGTTTCATCATGAGTTTACAGCAATTTAATCTCATCTTAAGGCCCTAATTCTAATTCTAGTTGTCTTGCGATTTCTACCACATCTGTAGAGACTTCACCACTGACATCCTGAGCCCTCAATGTCATCCATGAGGCCTGGAATCAACTTCTTCCAAACTCCTGTTAATGTTGATATTTCAACCTCCTCCCATCAATCACAAATGTCCTTAATGGCATTTAAGGATTGCTATTAAGGACATTTGTGATTCATGGGAGGAGGTTGAAATATCATGAAAGGATTTATGGTGAATCCTTTCCAAAAGGTTTTCAATTCAGTTTATCCAGATTCATCAAAAAATCACTATCTATGACAGCTATACCTTTAAAAAATGCGTTTATTATTTAATAAAAACACTTGAAAGTCAAAACCACTCCTTGATCCACAGGCTGAAGGATAGATATTGTATTAGCAGCCATGAAAATAACATTAATTTCCAAGTACATCTCCATCTAAGCTTCTGGGTAGCTAGGTGAATTGTCAATAAGCAGCAATCTTTTTTCCTTTTTTCTTTTCTTTCCTTTTTTTTTTTTCCTTTACGTAGTTTCACTGTTGTTGCCCAGGCTGGAGGGCAGTGGAGTGGTCTCAGCTCACTGCAACCTCTGCCTCCAGGGTTCAAGCCATTCTTCTGCCTCAGCCTCCCAAGTAGCTGAAATTACAGGTACCACCACCATGCCTGGCTAATGTTTTTGTATGTTTAGTAGAGATGGGGTTTCATCATTTTGGACAGGCTGGTCTCAAACTCCTGACCTCAGGTGATCCACCCACCTTGGCCTCCAAAAGTGCAGGGATTACAGGTGGGAGCAACTGCATCTGGCCAAGCAACAATCTCTTTAAAGGAATTGTCTTTTTTTTTTTTCTGAGCAGTAGGTCTCAATAGTGGGATTAAAATATTCAGTAAACCATGCTGTTAACAGATGTGTTGTCACTCAGACTGTGATGTTCCATTTCTAAAGCACAGAAAGAATAGATTTTGCATAATTCTTAAGGGCCCTGAGATTTTCAGAGTGGTCAATGAGCATTGGCTGTAACTTAAAGTCACCAACTGCAGTGGTCCTCTAAGAGAGTCAGCCCACCCTTTGAAGTTTTGAAGCCAAGTGTTGATGTCTCTGTAGTGATGAAAATTTTACATCTTCACTAAGCTTAATCATTTCTAGCTCTGGACTTAAAGTGAGAGACATGCAATTCTTCCTTTCATTTGAGCTCTTTGAGGCCACTGTGGTTACTAATTAACACCCCCGGTGGGTGTCAGCCTCCTCCCTCCTCAATCAAGTTCACCCACACCGGGGGGTGGGGAACAGGGCTTCCCACACCCCACACACTCTGCGCGCCTGGGGCTCTCCCACAAGGGGCTCTCATGAGCCAGGCAGCAAGGCCTGGCCCAGCCAGGCTGCACAGGCAGAAGGAATCTCCCAACCTGCCCAGCACACGGGGCTTTTTGTTCACAGCCCTGGCTCCTCTGGAACTGGGGCTCTCCCATCCTCAGACTCCCTGCACCCCAACAAATGCCAGGAGGACCAGGACCCGCAGCAAGGCAGCCCACTGGGTGCATGCTCAGTGGGACAGCTTGGGCCCCCTCAAGCTGAGTCACAGAAGCAAGGTGTGCTTGCACCACCCATGACCCACTGGAGTCTGCGGTGGGGCTGGAGCCCCAGGTCGCCAGGGTGGCATGGGAAACCAAAGACTGGGCACCTCCACCTCCAAAGCTTGTGACCCCGGAGGCCTCCACATCAAGCACAGATGCAAGCCATCCAGGCACCTCCCAGCATCTCCAGGAGCTGGGGCGCTCGTCTACACTCACACCTAGCCTGTTAGATGAGCTCCTGTCGACCCCAGAGTTTCAGCAAAAGGCACAACCTTTCCTAGATCTGGTGCCACTGGGGGAGCTGAAGGACGTGGAAGAGCTTGCTCCGCTGGAACCACTCCTCAGCCAGGAAGAACACTGGGCTCTGCTGGAGGAGCTTTTAGGACACGGGGTTGGGGTGGGACGGGGGCAGGGTGGCGGCCTCTCTTTTGTGGTGAACCTCTGACTCGGTATGGAGAGGCATGTCTTCCCTTCC